>NC_045439.1:30428451-30432125 GCF_002776525.5 Piliocolobus tephrosceles
CGAGGAGAGAGGCCCCAACAGAACTAGGAGAGAGGCCCCAACAGAACTAGGAGAGAGTCACTGACAGAACGAGGAGAGAGGCCCCGAAGGAACCAGGAGAGAGGCCCTGACAGAACATGGAGAGAGGCACCAACGGGAAAGTTCTGCAAGGTGTGCTGGCAAGAGGAAAAAGCACGTTACAGGCCACACGTGCAGAATGGCCCCAGTTACATAAAGAAAGCCAAGCTCTGGGCCTCTATTTGACCACCTATGTGTACATCAGTGCCCTGAATTATCTGAAAGGCACACTCTGCTCACCTCTGGGAAGGGCTGTGGAATGGGTGGGGGCAGAGCAGAGTGAAAAGGGATTTTTAAGACATTTAAATATCTAGCTTTAAATTCAGTGAATATGCATTAGTCATCTAAATAAAGATGATATCTAAAAAATAGGATTGTGTGACCTTTTAAAGAGGCATATTTTTTTAAAAAAATGATCTGGCATCAAAAGTTCTTATATCCTTCAGGTCAAAAATACGATTGCAATGCAAAAGATGGCACATCCTGTTCTCTCAGGGCGATGCACTTTTTAAACAGCCTTGGGTCCTCAAGGTTCCCGGTGTCCTCCCTAATCTGGGCTCAACAAACCTGCACTTCCACAAGAATGTCAAAAACAGCTCCCAAATGCCTTTGTTTTACTTCAAATTGGACCATCTGCTCTCTCCAATAGTCAAATCTGCTAGATTTTCCTTTCCAAATGTAATCACGGAAAACAAAACTGAAGATGAAATTGAAAGGCTAGCTCTGAGCCTGCACAGCACCCTGGCCTGGGGTCTTGGCTGAGGGGCACTCCTTGAGGGGGCATCGGAGGCTCCTCTGCCTCCTGACCTAGCTCTCAGGGGGTTGGGGGATGTGCAAAATGCCACAGACGGTGGGGGACAAACAGGAGCTCCCCAACTCACCCACCTGAGATGGTGAGGGCTAAAAATCTTTTTAGTCTGGCTCATTGGGGGTATAAATCACATGCAATAAAAATCATCCTGGCCGGGCGTGGGGGCTCACACCTGTAATCCCAGCACTTTGGGAGGCCGAGGCAGGCGGATCACGAGGTCAGGATATCGAGACTATCCTGGCTAACACGGTGAAACCCCATCTCTACTAAAAATAAAAAAAAAATTAAAAAATTAAAAAAATTAGCCGGGTGCGGTGGCGGCGCCTGTGGTCCCAGCTACTCGGGAGGCTAAGGCAGGAGAACGGCGTGAACCCGAGAGGCGGAGCTTGCATTGAGCCGAGATTGCGCCACTGCACTCCAGCCTGGGTGACAGAGCAAGACTCCGTCTCAAAAAAGAAAAAAAAAAAATCCTTTTTTGGCTGTGTGCAAAAAAGTAATCCAGCACTCTGGGAGGCCGAGGTGGGCGGGGCGGATCACTTGATGCCAGGAGTTGAAGACCGGCCTGGCCAACATGGCAAAACCCCATCTCTACTAAAAATACACAAATTAGCTGGACATGGTTCACACACAAGTGTAATCCCAGCTACTTGGGAGGCTGAAGCCGGAGGAACTCAGAAGCTGGAGGTTGCAGTGAACCAAGAACCCAGAAGCTGGAGGTTGTAGTGAGCCGAGATCGTGCCATTGCACTTCAGCCTGGGTAATGGAGCAAAACTCTATCTCAACAACAACAACAAAATCATCTTTTTTTAAAGCGTAAAGTTTAATGAGTTTTTCAAATACGACAAACGGACATATGACTGCCACCACAATCAAGATATGGAACATTTCCGCCCCCCAGTCCCCACCCCCAGCAACTTTCTCTCCAGTTCCTTTGAAGTCAATCCTTGCCCTGCTCCACTTCCCCAGGTTGGTTAATTTCTGTTCCCTAAAGAGCTAAATAATTTTTTTCCCTCTTTGCTTCGTTCTCCTACTAAGTGCCATCTCCCCCAACTACGTAGCCTCAATCTCCACCCAGAGAGGCACCTTCCTGTTCAACCTGTGTTCTACTGCCTTTGTCCTTAAAACTGCAAGACCACGTTGGAGGGCCTTGCGCCTTAGGGATGGTGGGGAGCTGTGCTTCCTCTCCTGTCAGAACAAGCCAGCCCCTTCACAAAACCCACAGTAGCCTCTGCTCTGCCATCAGAGCATGCCCCGCCCCATTCTGCCATATCAGAGAGGTGGCTTTGCTTCCCGGCACCTGCCCCGGCGAGGTCTGGGGTGCAACTGCTTCTACCTCTCTTCTCCGACATCCAGAGGTGACCCCCAGATCCTGAGAGGCAACAGGTGTCACTCCAGAGGGCAGGAACCTCCTGCCTCCTGGCAGGCCTGGGATGTCACGATATCCCTTGTTCTCTGCCCATAAAGCCACCAACAGAGGCTATCCGTGCCCTACTTTGGTAAGAAGACACCGAGCTGGCTTCTGCTCCTGCTGAGAGGAGACCAAACTCTTGCTGAGTGCCCCCTGAGGGGCTTCCAGCTCCTCCTTTTTAGGCCTTCTCAGGTGGATTGGATTCCACGTTGGCGCTTACCTGAATGAGAGAGGGATCTGCTACCGGCCCCCCACCAGGGATCCCTGACCTGAATCTCACCCACACACTAGGGTTCATGAGCCCTCTGGCTTTGGAGGCGAGCCCACTTCCTATCCCTGTAACAGGCTGTGTCTTCTCAGCCCTGGCCAGGAGTCATTGCCCCCTGAGCCTAGCTGCGCCACCACCAGCTCTCTGTTTGGCTCATCTGGGAAGCAGACACCAACGTGGAGTTGGAAGTGCAGGAGATTTACTGAGGGTAATTTCTGGGAAAGATCAAGGGAGAGGGGAAGGAGGAGGAGCAGGAAAAGCCTTCTGGTGGTGATGAGGGTCTGAGGCCTGAGAAAGGGGAGAGGGCAGGAAGGAGGACTGGAGGGCAAGTGTCTCAGACAGCAGCACAGCTCGGAGAAAGTTCCGGCCTCCCAGTGGGGAGCGCGGTGCAAAGATTACAGCAGAAAGTCCTGTGCTGGCCAGAAACGGTGAGCCCTTGTACCACCGCCATGTTTAGTCACAGGCTGGGAAGCACACAGTCTCAGCCTGGATACGGAGCGGCCTGTGTAGAGATGCTGCTGGCTGCTAGGTGGCCCCCGAGGCCTTTTTATAATTCCTACACCTGCAGAGGCCAGAGAAGGAAGAAGGCAAACCTCCCACCTTTCCCTGTGACTGCTGAGCATGGGACACTTGGCAAAGGGTCCTGTTACTGGTCCTGCGAATAGCCTAGGACTCTGCTTCGACTCTTGTTAGATGTGTGCCAGACACAGAGTTAGGCCGATCAGAGGAGGAGAACCCGTGGTAGGGAAACTGGGCCTTCTCCACAGCTTGCATGATGTGAGGTTAGATGGCAGGCAAGGGCCCTGGTTACTGACAAAGGATGCTGGCTTTTGTTAGTAACCACGCTCCAGGCTCAGGAACATGACCTTGGTTGGATAAGTGTCACTGGGGGACAGAATTCTCACTGGCAAAATGAGAAGGCTGGGCAGGGGTCTTAAAGTGAATGCCTGCAGTGACCAAGCAGGAATGTGTCTGTGGAAGTGTGTGGGGTTCTCAACTGCTACTCATTAAAGGCTGTTGCTTCTCAGCTCCAGTCCATAACTGCTGTAAGAACGGCAGCTCCACAGTGACCAGATTCTCCCATTTTCTTGCTCTTTTTTCATTTTTTTCTTTTTCTTTTCTTTTCTTTT
>NC_045439.1:30432525-30475490 GCF_002776525.5 Piliocolobus tephrosceles
TGGTCTGGAACTCCTGACCTCGTGATCTGCCCACCTCAGCCTCCCAAAGTGCTGGGATTACAGGCATGAGCCACCATAGCTGGCTGATCCTCCCATTTTCTAAAAGAAGCTGGAAGCTGCAATTAATTTTCTGGATAGAAATAAGCAGCTGAACTTTGGGAGCAAGCGGTTATTTTCCAAGGGAAGCTGGAAGTCTAAACCTTTCAGTTTTAAATGTTGATAATTAACAAAACAATTAAAAACAGTGCATAAGCCAAACCCAACATATCCTGTGAGTCAACATCAGCCTATGGCCTCCAGTTTGTGACCTTGGGGTAGACGTCCACTCGGGTCCAGTCAGGGCCTAATGCCCTGTGGGTTATGGTCAGGCACAACAAGTGACCACTGCCTGCCCATTCAGTGCGATCAGAACTCATCTTCATTGAGTGCTCACTTTGTGTCAGACGCTTAACGAGCATCAGCTCAGCAAGTATCAGCTCATTTAATCATCACAAGAGCCCTGTGATTCAGGAATGATTTTCAGCGTCACTCCACAGATGAGAAAACTGAGGCTCAAGGAGTTATGAGAACATACCCCAGGTCATACAGCTGCGATGTGGAGGAGCAGAGATGTGAACCTGGCACCATCCCCGTTCTCAGCCACCACGCCTGCCTGCCTTGCTTCCTCTAGGTTGACCATCAACTCACAAGGGACACTTCAGCCCCACACAGCCCACATACCCTCCAGGGAAATTCTGGGACTGGCACTTAAGAGGAAGTCCCCAAATTCTTGTTCATTCTCCATTCAGGGCTGTGGCTCTATCGCCCCTCCTGTGCTGCCTCTTGGGAACGCACCTCCAGTCTGCTGGCAGGACGTGTGGCTGCCGGTTGGAATCTACCGCCGCTGAAGGGCTGGAAGAGATAGCATTCTGCAGGATTCTTTCTGGTCTTCTCCCAGCCCCTCCTCAGCCAGGTGTTTTCTTGCGGGGAGCACGGGAAGGGGATGCTCTCCCTCCTCCCCGAGGCAGCGCTGGTGGCTACAGCTGCAGCAGCTGTTCCTGGGTGGGCTGGCCAGCCAGCGTTCGGTGGGAGCCAAGAGCCCCTGCAGCCCGGGAATTCTGGGCTAATGCTCAGTCCTGGCATGGTCCCCTCCCTCGCTGACCCCTCCAGTCCAGGTCACCACGACAGATGCTGGAAACATATGCCGTGAATTAATTCACTCCGGCACAGCCACAAAGGAACGGCTTCTTCCTCGTTCTGCTCCCACCACCCTTGCTTTCCGATGTCTGCCTCGCCAAAAGAAAAAAATCAAAGTTTTCCCCTTCCCTTGCTTCTAACACCCCCTCCACTGGGCCTTCTCTTCATTATCTTGAGCCTGCTGCCAAAGGCATTTGGCTCCTAGAGACTTCCTCACCCCCACATCCCAAGTAGGATCAAAGGGCCAAGAAGGAGCCCAGATGTCCCCCTTTCCAGCTTTTTGTCTCCAGATAGAGTAGGTCCCTCTTCCTAGAACTGATGAGTGCTCATTTCCTTTTCTTAAACAAAGGTTGTCTCTCTGTTAGGGGCCAGAATCTCCCCACCCTTCTAGTCTTTCCTTATATTTAACTCAAATCACTCCTGCTGCAATGAATTTCCTAGATAGAAACAAGCAGCTGAACTTTGTGAGCACGCAGGTTTGTTATTTCTCATCTTCATTCTTTCGTCTAAGGAGGGGTTGGCAACATTTTTCTGCAAAGCGGCAGATAGCTAATATTTTAGGCTTTGCAGGCCGGATGATCTCTGTCACAACTAAGTTCTGCCCCTTGTAGCATAAAGGCAGCCATAGACAAGTGAGCTTTTGTAAACAAATGAGCACGTAAACATGCATGGCTGTGTTCCAGTAAAACTTTACAAGAACAAGTGGCCTTTGCTCTAAGCAAATCAGCCCCACCTCTGTTATTTCTTGGTGGGCGAAGTATTCCTCTTTCTCTCCTCCCATCTGTATTTTGCAGGTCATATGGGCTCTTTCACTCACACACTATTTCTTTGCTAGCTTGTGAGTTTCTCGAGGTCAGGAGTGTGCTTTATTTGACTTTGAACTCCTGGAATAGGCATGCAGTTGGATAGAAATGCAGTCAACACCCAGTCTTAGACTGGAAGAGCTTACAGGCTAGTGGGGAATAGAGACAGATGAGGCCTGTGTTCTCAAACAGAGATAAACTCAACGATAGAAAGAAGGCAGGGCGGGAGGAATCAGGAGAATGTGCCTCCCACAAACTCAACAGCAACCTTTGAAAAAATTAAGGACAGGAAACAAGAAAAAAGTACTTACTTAACCCTGATATCCTAAAGAACTGAGGCCCTGAAAAACAGTTTGGCAGTTTCTTAAAAGTTAAATGTAAACATACCGTATGACCCAGCAATTTAATTCCTAGGAATCCACCGAGGCGGAATGAAAACATCTGTGCAGCCGGGCGCGGTGCTCACGCCCGTAATCCCAGCAGTTTGTGGGGTCGAGGCAGACGGATCACTTGAGCTCAGGAGTTCGAGACCAGCCTGGCCAATATGGTGAAATCCTGTCTCTACTAAAAATACAAAAATTAGCTGGGCATGGTGGCACACGCCTGTAATCCCAGCTACTCGGGACTGTCCAGAATCAGCAAACTAGCGGGGCCACAGAGCAGTTGCCCAGGGCTGGGAATGACAGCAGGAATTAACTGTAAATGGACACAAGGGAATTCCGTAGGATGAGGAAAATGTTCTAGAATAGGATTATGGTGATGGCTGCAGAAACCCATACATTTCCTAAAAATCACTACATTGTACACCTTCAATTGTATACTTTTAATTTTGTGGCACACAAATTTTATCTAAATAAAGCTGTTACAAATAACAAAACAAAACAAAACAAAACCTGGTGCCAAGCCATCTTTCCATCCATGGCTGAGAAGTGATTCATGAGGGGAGATGAAGGTGATATCCCCTAGCAAACTGCAGACACCGTTGCCATAAACTGTCACTTTTCCTATGTTAACCTTTTGATCTTACCCAGTTCTCAAATCCAATGACAGCAGCTGGCTTTTACTGGGCGCCACAATCCCAACAAGACAATACTAATATCATCCCATTTTCCAGATTAGAAAACAGGATCAGAGCAAGCCTGTAATCCCAGCACTTTGGGAGGCCGAGACGGGCGGATCACGAGGTCAGGAGATCAAGACCATCCTGGAGAACATGGTGAAACCCCGTCTCTACTAAAAAAATACAAAAAACTAGCCGGGCATGGTGGCGGGCACCTGTAGTCCCAGTTACCGGGAGGCTGAGGCAGGAGAATGGCGTAAACCCGGGAGGTGGAGCTTGCAGTGAGCTGAGATCCGGCCACTGCACTCCAGTCTGGGTGACAGAGCGAGACTCCATCTTAAAAAAAAAAAAAAGAAAAGAAAACACAGGATCAGAAAAGGAAAGTAGCTTGCTCCAGGGCCCACAGCTACATGGCAGAGCTGGGACTGGAGCCCCATTCTGCCTGATTCTAGAACCTGTGCTCTTTGCCACTGTTACTTACTCCTATTCCCTCTACCTACCCTTTTCCCCATTGACTCTTTGACCTCAAGGAGAAAAGCATGGTGCTGCTTGGTCAAGCAAGGCAGAGTCTACGCTTCCATATCTCTCTGCAGTAAACAGCACCTTGCATGCAGGTCTCCGGCAGCAATGAGCCCAGAAGCATCCTTACCTACTAAGCAGGAAGACCTTGATTTGTGCAAGTAACACATTTTGACCAAGCAACACTGAACAGGTGGTGGCATCAGTTTCCAATGGGAGCATGTAGTTATAAAAGCCCGTCTGGAGTGTCCTGGGGTTTAGCAAAGATGAGTCACTAGTCAAGGATAGAGATGACCTAAGCTTTAGCTGCTGGCCTGCCTGGATGAATTTCTGGCTTGAGCTCTTCACTGGGAGCCGAGTTTCCAGGGAGCACTCTGTGCAGGGGCCTTATAGTGCCTCTCTGATTGTCTGGTGCAGTGGGCACACCCTCCTTCCTGGCGGGGAGCTGGCAGCAGACTCCTAACCTCTGGTGTCTGACAGACAGAGCTTATTGCTCTCCTCTCCTGCAATGCAGCATCAATAGTTCCGCCTCTTCCAGGCCAAGGCATGAAGAGGCCATGCAATAGTTTGAGGAAAGTTTCCCATAGTCTGCCTGTCAAGCCCAAGGAAGCCTGAGAATGCTGTCATCACAGGAGGGAGGGGACCCCAGACACCCAGAGGCCTTTTCTGTGACAAGCCGGGCCTTGGGCAGAGTAAGCCAGAGAATCTTCTCTTTCCTTGTTACTCCCACCCCAGGCACCTTGACTTCCAGCCACTCCTCCAACAGGTCAGGCACATGCCTTCCTCCTGGTTTTTGCAAATACTGTTCCTGCTACTGAGAGTGCTGTTCCCTGGGCACCATTCTCACTCCTTCCTTCACCTTGTCAGGTGTGTGCCCAAATGCTCCCTTCTCAGGGAGGCCTCCCCTGATTGCCCCACTAAAAAATCACAACCCACCTCCCCGGCACTCCCTCCCCTGTGCCGGCTTCATTTTTCTCTATAGTATCTCTTACCACCTGAGACACTATCTATTTTACTTTATTTATCCATCTCCCCTTCCAGAATGCAAGCTCTATAAGGGAAGGGAGTTTTACCTGTCTAGTTCTGTATCTGGAGTGCCTAGACCAGAGTTTGGCCTGAAGGAAATGGCAATCAATTATTTCACAAAGTAATGAACTTCCCCATCACAGCCCAGCCTATGAACGGCATCTCTGCAGTGACCATCCAATGCCAAAGACACCAGGGGAGATTTTGTCAGAGACCAGCCTACCCAAGCCTGCTCAGAGGTGACTTGAGCCAGTCTAGGAGAAACTGGTAAGGAACTGGTTAACAAGCCATGTATGGCAGAGAAATGGCAGCGCTTCTTCACTTCACGCTCCCCCATGCCTGCACCAAACCATATTGCTGCTACCTGTGGATGCTTGCTGATTCTGTCATTGCTCTCTTGGGCCACCTTCCTGAAACGCTCTCTGAAGTCAAGTATATGACACCGCTAGATGTAACCTAAGGCAGGTATTTTCCATGTCAGATGAGAACTGGGGGGAGGTTGTAGATTCTGGAACATCCCATTTCTCTGGCACCCTGAAGACATGATATGCAAATGCTAGGTAAAGGAAAACACCCAGACAGGACATGGCCAGGGCACAGGACAAGTGAAAGGAGACTCAGTCACATGTGGCCTGGACCTGATTTGTCTGAGCTCAATTTGCTCAACACAGAGCTGCTTCTACCCAGGTCCCACCGCCCTGGGGCCAGGACTCTTGAGCTCACCCATGCTGCCAGGCTTCACAAGAGGGGACTGACAGAAGCCCAATGCTCTGTGGTCACTCCACAGACAAGAGTGGGGGCTGGGGAGGGGGGTGGCAGTGGACTTCTTTCTCCCGATGAACTTGTAATTCTGTCTGCTATAAACTGTATTACTTTCCCAAGCTGAAGGCAGCAAGGGTAACAGAAACACAGGTGTTAAGGCGCTGTGGCATCAGAACTTGGAATTCCAGCTCTCCCACTCAGCTGGATAATCTTGGGTGATCTCTTAACCTGAGCCTCAGTTTCCTCATCTGTAAAATGGGATAACTACAGCATCTGCTTCACTGGGAGGCTGTGAGGATGAAACCTGATCATTCCTATGTGCTGAGCCCAGCACCTGGCATGCAGTGAGAGCTCCATCTCGTTGCTGCTGTTGTTGTAAAATAAAGGGAGAAAGGAAGTCAGCCCCTAGCCACTTGCTCAGGTTGGCTGGAGACCTCCAAGGTTATCAGAGTCCTGAGGCAGTTGGATTTCCAGTAATTAAGGGAGTAGAAATACAGCCTTTCTCCTTTGGGTTTCAGAATGATGTAGACTCAAGCAAAACTAGCCTGGATAGAAACTTTTCAGTGGCCATGGGAATTATTCCAAAGAGGGGCTGCCTGGGCTAAAAGTGTGACTCTGGAAAAGGAGGAAATGGAACCCTAAAGCCACTAAATCCCCGAGTTTATAATTAACAGACAAGCATTCACTCTGCCTGTTCCGGAGCTGTGTGGCTCGCCGGGGAAGGGCACCGTAGCCACACAAAAGTAACCCCCCAGTGGGTTTTTGATGTGTTGAGCCTCTTTGTTTTTCTGAATTTTAATGAAGAGCTTTCCAGGCAGGATAAGAGAAGCACTCAGCACTCCCTATGGCTGGGGAGTGGGCCTTAGTTAGCTGCTGCCAGCCTAACCCAAAGCCGCATCCAAGAGAAGTGGGCAGTGAAGGGGCTCTGTCCTCAGATAAAGTCTCAGGGAGGAAAAGAGAAAAACAAAAACAAAAGACATCTCTGTTTAGGAGAAGGGTGGGACTCTGCTCCTGATCTCAGGACATCTTGGAACCAGGCGGTTATAATACTCACAGCAGTGGAGATGGCTGCCACGTATCCGAAATGATAAGGAGAAGGGAGGCCCAGGCTCCGTAAGCGAGGGCTTCCATGGAATTCTCAGGGCTGCTGGTTGGCCCCTTCCCATGAGAATCAGAAATGAGGCTCTGGGAACCTGTAGAAGCTT
Organism: Piliocolobus tephrosceles; assembly: GCF_002776525.5. Classification (NCBI taxonomy): domain Eukaryota; kingdom Metazoa; phylum Chordata; class Mammalia; order Primates; family Cercopithecidae; genus Piliocolobus; species Piliocolobus tephrosceles. The sequence goes on from NC_045439.1 coordinate 30,439,077, forward strand.
TTGGAGCTCAAGGCATGGGTTGCAGGAAGAGGGGAGAAAGGAGAATGTTTCACAACAGCCACCAAACCCTGATGCAAGTGAAGAATGGGTCTCCTTAACCGTCCTGCTGCCTCCTCCTGCTGCTGCAGCAGCTGCCTGGAAGCCTATGATGCAGGTGGCAATACTGCATCACTGAGGTCACAAACAAAGGGTCCAGAGCACCCATGGGAAGGAAGGCCCCGCCCCAGAACCCCAGCGGGCAACTGTTTGCAACCTTCCGAGAAGTGAACAACTTTCAGCAGGAGTACCTACTCCCTCTCCTGAATCAAACTCTTCCACGCGCTCCGCAACAAGGCCGCGAGTTTCGAGTTCCTATCAGCTGGTTTAAAAGTTCTCCTTCACTTGTGATACATTTTTCCAAGAAGGGACTGGAAAGAAATGGAGGAGATGGCACAGAATAAAGCAATTTATTGCAATTGAATTATCCAATGTGGTTGACTGAATATAAATATTTTTATTACAAAATATTCCAGGTAAAAATTTAGAGCTGCTTGCAAGTTTCTTTAGCTTTCAGCTCATTGCATTTCTTCATGTCTAGAGCATGGGTGACGGGCTCAGGTGTGCCTGGCCTGCCCCATAGCGTCCTCCTTCTCCGTCTACAGTGGGTCCCACTCAGTGAGGACCTCTGAGGACACCTCAGTGAACAGATGGTCCCAGTCCCAGCCGACGTCATCCTGCCAAGAAGGGTTTCGCTGGGTAAGACAAAGAAAGGCCTTTTCCCTCAACTTTAGCTGACTCCTCCCTCCCATCCAGGCCTCAGGGAGGCACAGGCCAGCCCGGGAGTCGGCTGGTTATGGGAATGCCAGAGCTGAGAGACCGGGGAACTGCTGCTACCACTGTACCTCCCAGATTTCGTGCTCTGGCGCCAGCACTTTGGTGAGGAGTTTCAGGTCGATCTCCCCATCCTGTGAATGCAAACAAAAAAGGTCAGGCTGAGTACCTTGAGGGCTTTCAGGCAATTCTTTCTCACAAATTCAGGATCAGTTTTTGTGTATCAGAACTTCCCAAACTGAGACCTGCAGGAACGCCTTCACAAGAGAGTAAAATCATGAATAAACCACATGCCCACTGAGAAATGAGGGAAGGCTATGCTTCCTACATGCTGGGCGTGATTTGGGGCAAAGGACCATACCAGGAGGGCAGAGCGTGACAGCAGCATGTCCACAGGGACAGAGGGAAGTGGGGTGCCATCAGGTGCCAAGTGGGCAGCCAGGTGGGAGCCTGGCACTGAGAAACACTGGAATATGTTGGGTCCAGGGTTGCTGTGAGATGAACGAAGATAAAACCTGCAGCAGAGGTATGGGTACCACGCAGCCAGCCTCAGAGACTGGTGGAGGTGCTGTACAGCTTGGGAGGAACTGAGAAATCTCTACGGATTAGAGCTCGTTGCTTGGGGCCCGCCTCTCTATGCAGAAGTTGTTCCACTCACCAACGTCTGAATGGCTGAGTACTTCATGAGGTCATTGTCCAGGTCACGGTAGGTCATCACCCGCTTTATCTGGATGCTGAAGGAAAGACAGAGCGAGAGGAGGGAACCCCAGGCAGGACCCATTCCAGGAGTGCTGCTGGGCCACCGTCCCCAGAGCCTTGTACACAGCTGGGGATGACCAGAATGGGAATAAAATGTCTTAACAAAATGGGAACCCTGGATGGAGTCCAACACCAGAAAGATCCAGATTGACATTGGGGGCATCAAAGCTCCACTGCAGATGATATCTGGAGTGTATTAATTACGTGTTCTTTGCTTCCCCAATCATATCCGATTTAACCTACCTGGGAGGGGCTGCCACTTGCAAAACAAAGTCTTCTTCCTGTACTTCCTCCAGATCCGGAATGATAGGAGTATCTGCAAGGAGAGGCAGAAGCAACACTGTCTGCAGAACTCACAGGAATTGTGCCTGCTTCTCCGCTTCTTACTCATTCCCCTTCAACACACCAGCCATGGGGCTGTGGGCTGGGGCAGGAAGGACACTCAGATACAAACTTGGGGTAGGATCAAAGGTGGTGTTTCAGTGATGTCTGAATCCCAGGCCTCACTCCAGAACCTGCTGAGGTAGAACCTCCTGGGTAAGGCTCAAGCATCCGGATTTTTTTTCCCAGCGTTCCTTGGTGATTCTGATGCACGTGACAGGTTAGGAGCCACTGTAGTGGATCTCCAAGGAGAAATGTAAAGAAAGAAATGTAACAAAGGGCTTATTAGAGGAGAGGAAAGAAGAGGAACTGACAAGTGAGCCTGGCATGGTCAGGGACAGAGGAACTGCGAATGTGCAGTGTTCCAAAGCGGATGTCGCAGTGAGTGCCACTCCTCGTGACCCAGATCTCTATGTGCATTAGCCCCGGAGCGCAACCATCAGGGCCCTCAGCCTGCATCTCAAGGGCGTCTTCTACCTAATGACATAGGCTGACTCCCTGGGATCCAGGTCTCCATTCACCAGAGCTAATGTAATCAGTGATGTTGATTCTACGATCATGCTTTTCTTGCTGTCTCAAGATTTTCCATCTCTGAACTCTCCAGACAATGTAAGAGGAGACATGAGGCCATTGCTTTCACCAGTCCAACAAAATCATGCAAATAGAGAAACTGGGAAACCAGTCCATCCCTTCGTTGTGGCAACTTGCTTAAGTGACCAAAAATTGTCCATGTTCTCTTGGGTCAACTTAACACCCTAAAGAAACATTTCCTTTTCCAAATGAGTATCACTGACTGGTTAAGAGATTTTGTTTTAGACAGTCAGGGGTGGGGGAGAAGAGAGAGATGGTGCAAGAAAAAAGGCCTGGTGGGGTGAGACAGTCCTGGAATTCCCAAAGCAACTATAAACACGGAAAGAAGGAACAATCCCAAAGAGAGACTGGTGAAGACATCTTTCATTTCTGCTTTCATGGATTGAATTCAATCTTAGTTTTACAAGAGGTGCAAAATCGTTTCAAGTGCAGCTGAGAAGACCTTTTTGCCACTTTCAGGCAATTCATGATTTAGACTTTTCGATCACTCTAGTCAAGCAATGCCAGAGGATGGAAATGTCAGTTCCAAGCCTGGTGTCTTTATTATGACTTCCGACTGTGGAGGCACAGATGTCGTACCTGGAAAAAGAGAGCATGCAAGGGAGAGACAGAGACAGAGAAAATTCAACAGAAAGAGACAGGCAGAGAAAACAAGGAATAAAAAGAGTGAAAAGGGATAAAAATAAAAAGAAATTGCTGATAGGGAAAATAAAGAAGAGATACATTCACCACCCCCTAAATAATGAACCACATTCAGCAAGTCTTATATCTAGAAAGAAGCTTTCAGAGCTTAGATTATATCTCTCTATTCTGCTAGAGAATTGGAGATGGAATGCTCTAAGATTCTATTTCTTATGCTAATAGAAATTTAGCTTTCTTTTTCCCTCCCGTTCTGTGTGATTAATACAGTCCATTGTGCAGGCTGCTGAGAATGCCGTGCCCCAGGCTGGTAAGACTGCACAGGCCCTGCGGAGGGACAGGGAGGAAGCTGGCTGTGCCATGCACCATCGGCAGCGTGACAGTTTTGGAGTGCGCCTGGCTCTCCTCGGGTGCAGAGTCCAGCCTGAGATGAATATTCAGAAGTTGGTAAGAAAATGCCCCGTGCTGAGTTTAGGGCTCAGGACAGGGTCTTCCCAAACTCCTCTTTCCCTCCACAACTTTAGCATTTGGGTCCTGTCAACTCTGCCCAGCGTCTTGGGGCTCTGAGGAATTGCACTTCTGCCCGATGTCCACTCTCACTCCCCACAGGCGTCCCTCTTCATCCCCAACCCCCTCCTCCAAATGTGCACAAAGTGTGTGGGGCTGGCCCATCTGTGACAGATCAGAGGTCAGCTCAGGCCTTGGCAAAGGGGCCGCTCAGAGCGGCACTGGTGGGGCTGGCCACACAGTGGGATTTCTCTCTAATTGGAAGTCTGGTGCCCAGCAGAACCCAGTGAACCGCCTGAGTGGGACAGAGCCAGCGATGACAGCCAGGCCAAGGCAAGCTGGAACATTCTTGTGCAGTGACAGCTTGAGCCATCGCAGCAGAGGCAGGCCATCCAACTCCGGCCCCCAGCAGAACAGGTGTCTGCAGAGCAGGTTTTGGGCAAACTTCAAAGAACTTCAGAATTTTACAGTTTCTGATTTACAATCACAGGCAAGTGCTCATGAGCACATAATATGTTCTGGGGAATTTTTTTCTCTTTATCTCCTTCCCTCCTCCCCGCTCCCCTACTCTCATATATACCATGAACGAACACAGAAAAAAAGAAAACAACCTTAAGAAACCAGCTTCTTCACAAAATTACCTCTGAGCAGTGATCTGGCCTGCCTCCAGTAAGAGACAGTGACGACTTGCAAAGGCGGACTGGGGATGCAGCCTGATTCAGGTTGTAAAGTCTGACATGCAAAACACACGATTTTAACAGAGACAATATGAGGAAGACAGGACTCCGTTCTGGTACTGTTGAAAAGCAACTACCATTTTAAAAAATCCAAAAATTATGTTTACTTTATTTTCCTTTTCTTCAATGTTGCTAATACCGAGAAGAAGATGAACAGCTGCAAAGAGGTCAGGGGCGTGCTATGTAGAGCTCCTGCTCCATGGTTAAGAGGCAGGCTCTGGAGGAAGGAGGGTCCGCTCCAAACCCTGGCTCCACCACCTACTAGTTGTGTGACTTTTTCTCTCTATGCCTCAATTTCTTCATCAATAAAATGAAGATCAGACTCACGCCCACCCAGTCAGTTGCTGTAAGTATTAAACGCAATGATCTTTATACAATACTAGCACTGTGATCAGTATATAATAGTCAATAACTATTCTTACGGACTTAACCAATATTATAATATTACATATGTAGAGAAACTATATGGCTCCACCTTCATTTTCCCCTGCCAGTGATGGCCATTTTTCAGAAGAGAACACTGAGGCTAAGCAAGATTAAGCAGCTTGCATGGGGTGAAACTATGAGTGATGGACCTCAATATGGCTGTGATGCCTGAGCCCTGCCACGCCCCACACAGGCTTTCTTCTCAAAAGTGAAATGCCTTCAAAGACCCCTCCTCTTATAGTGAAGGGGTGAGACAGCTGCCTATGTTCAAGACAGCTTTCACTTAATGTCCTGTGAAACTTAATGTTCTCTCTTCTGGGGTCTTTCTCTCGATTCCAGTAACTAGAGATACGCTAAGTCCTCTCCCTTACCATACACTCCGACTTGCTACTTCCCTACAAGGCTAAATGGGGCAGAATGAAAAAAAAGGCACCACACCAGAGTCCCAGAGACTCCGTCTCCACCAACCCTATCTTATTAAACTAGCCCCAAGGAGGAGGAGGCGGCCAGGCACCTTGACCAGCCCAAGGAGGGGAAGGTGAGGCTAGAGGGCTGTGACACCCCCAGTGCCATGGGAGCCAGTATCCCCAGCTTCCCCGGCAGGCAGTGCCACCCTCACATGGCTGCGCTGCTCCCTGCCCCAGCTCTGATGCTTAAATGCAAGACTCCTTCCTTGCCTTGTGCTCTGCTCCCTACCTCGGCATTGGCTATCTCACAGCTGTTCAACCTGCTTCTCTGTCTCACGTGGGGCCTGGTCAGCCAGGCTGTGAGGAAACTCCATTTGTCTGCTTGTTCATTCATTCATTCATTCGTTCATTCATTCAAGGATACTGATGGAACACCCACTATGTGAAAGGTGCCATGCCAGTAACAACAGCAAATAAAAGAGACATGGTCCCTGTCTTCATGGGGCACCAGTCTGGTGGCGGCTAGTAAACACAAAGAAAGGTACTGCTTACAAATTAAAATACACACAAAGAAGGAAACCAACTGGATTTCATGACGGAAAGCAACAGGGAAACCTAATTATTTTTCTAAAACAAAAGTAACATTATAGGTAGCAATCAATTCAAATGTGATAGAAAGGTTTAAAATGAAAAATGTCCCTTCTGCGAGACCCAGTCATCTCCCTAGAAGTAATCACTGTTAACAATTTTTTCACATTTATTTATTGAAAAGAATTCACGAATAACACAGCACATATGTCCTTTTACAAATGCTCACAAATGGGATCACACTACACAGACACTGCTCTGCACCTTGCTTGTATTTTTCCTTATCAGTAGATAGAAGTCTTTTACTTATTTTAAATGACCTTCTAATATTCTATTGAACGTTGCTCCACAATGCATTTAATCCAGTCCAGAGAGGATTTAATTTGGGGGTATGGGATTAGGATTAGTAGGGTTAGGGTTGAGGAGTTAAAGAAGGAAGGTATTTCTGCATTGAGGACAGGGCAGCTGAAACTGAAGGAGAAGCAGGATTCGGCTAGGCGGGGAACATGTGCAAAGGTGCTCAGCAGTGAGAAGTAACTGGCAACACTGGAGAAACGGTAGGCGGGACGTTGTGGTTGGGCTACGCCAGACCCTTTCCAAGGCATGATGGAGGAAAACCCAGAGGGACTAAGCAGGATAGAAAATGCATGTTTCTTCCTTAGTGGATCACTTCTGAATCTAACAAGCAGAAATAAGAGCTTCCTACTTTATCCTTCCATAATACTTTACTCGTGGCCACGGGGTAGCTCTCATTACCTTGCAGGAGGTAGAATCCATGAAATTTGCCCCAAGTCTGCCCCCTGGATGATGAACTAGCTGAAAGCAAAGCTACAACCCAGCATCTGTGCATTCCAAGGATTGGAAGAATTAGGAACAACTGAATAGAACTGCATTCAACAGATGCTCCTCAGGTCAGGAAGTGACACACATGGAAGAGCCATGTCAACCTTCTCTACTTCTCTACATTGTTCCAATTAGAGTTGCTACTGAGTCCTAAAGCTGCCTGAGTAGGATTCATCTCACAAGAACAAAGAGTAATCCTTGGCTACTTCCTGGATTTGATAACATCATAGCAAAGGTTTTGGCTTCCTTCAGAGCTGCAAGGGCCCCTGGGAAAGGCTTGTGCATATCTAAGAAATAATGGATGCGTGGAGACAAAGTTTCAGAGGAAGAGTCATTCAAACTTGGTCCAATATGGTCCATTTGGCGTCCATCCTGAGGCTGGGTCACACTGCTCTTCACCAGTCTCCACATTCTGGAAGCACCCAACAGAGGCTTATGAATGCACAGCAACAGCAGTACAAATCTATTTGAAAAAGAGAGATCGCCAAATGGGAAACCCATTTTGATACTAGAACACTAGTCTGCCGACACCCAACACATCTACCCAATAAATCATTCAGCAGATGATACCACAGAAATAAATGGGTGCTGCCTAAATAAATAGAAACTTATGGAACACCAATAGATCAATTACAACTGGTTTCAAAGATGTGAGCTGTTGGATGTGAGGGCAACTGCCATTTGCCCTGAAATACATTCATTATGGATAATATCATCACATGTGCACACTAAAATGCTAATTACCTAGCAGAGTCCCAGAAGGATCCTTTTCAGTTCCCGTGGCCTGACAGTCAAAAGCCTACCTGCCTCTTCCAATGAAGCCAGCCCCACATCTCTGTGATGCATTTTGTGATAGCATGCACAAGATGTTCAGATCCAGCTGTTGTTTGCCTGTTTGGGTACCGCTAGAACAGAAAGTGACTTCTTAGATTGGACTCAGCTTGCAATGAGTATACCCCAAGCACTACCCAGCTCTTCACCTGGAGTATAAATCTAACTCCAGCAGGAAGGAGAGAACAAAGGAGACACCCCAATCTGGCCCCGGGGTCCCACCCAGGCAGAGATGTTTCAGGCAGGGAGCTTCTTCTCTCAGTAACCCTTTAGGGTCTACTCTTTGCTACTTTTCTTGGTTGGGGATTTCTGAGTAGGATTCCCTGGTCGTGTTCAGAAGGGCTTCTACAGAACTACAGAGTCTCTTCTGTACTCCAGCACTTTCTCACCTTGACATCTGAGCAAACGATACAAATGGTTGGCTTAGCTTTCCAGCTTCCTTAAGGTGCTTAATGATGACACCACCCCGCCCACTTCATTTACTCAATGAGCTTCCAAAGGCAAATACTCTGTTTGGATACACGCAATCTCTTCCCAAACTTCTTTCCCACTCAGTGCCCTGGTCACTGCAGAGCACTCACAGGCTGTTCAGGGCTCACATCCACCATACCCAGCCAAGTTCAACAACCAATCCACATGAAAGCGATCTGGACATGCTGCTTAAGGACACCCCAATAAGAGCAGTCCAGACAAACCCCTGATTCTATGCCCAAAGTCAACAGACATTCAGAACTCTCAAGTGGAAGAAAACAATGCCCATGTTTTTAGGAGATGACAACTTAAAACCAGAGATCATTATAATTTTTCTCTGCAGCTGCAAAACTTTGTTTTACTGAATGCTGTTACCTTCTGCATCACGTGTGGGGAATTTTAAACAGGCAAATGGAAGAAGGTCTGATTGAAGATGAAGTTAAGTGAAAGAAATTGGTCTCATTTAGCACATGACAGGATTCATCTGTGTTCCCAAGTCCACTGAGGTGGCATCATGGGCGTTTCATATTCATGAGCTGCTGCGACACTATGTCCCCTCATTTACAAAGAGCCGTGTTCAGCAAATTCTGTCCCTGTGGACACTCCGTGCATTTCATGGTCTTGTCAGAGAGACATCAAACGCTCCAGTAACCAAATACCAGAAAATGGCTTTAATTAGTGGATCTCAATCGTATAAATAATTTTTTTTCTAAGTGAAAAAATTGAGAATGTTTTAAAAGGGAAAAGAAAAGGGAAAGCAGGAGGCAACAGGCTTCAAACACCCGAAGGAACAAGGGAAGGAGGCAGTCTCAGAGGAGCTCCCGCGCAGTCCCCTGCACTCCTCGAATCAGGGGACAAGGGGCACAAACACGTCTCAGGTCTCTGGCAGGTCTGCTTTATGAAGACGTGTCCCTTGTGATTTCACCTGATTAGAGCTGGGTCCAGGGCTGTGCTCGTTACTGGCAGGTAGGAGAGAAAGAGTCTGAAAACTGCGACAGTGGCTACGGAGCCATGCTGCAAAAGCTGCGGAACAGGACTGACCGCACGCAGCATGCGCTGGCCCTGCAGACACAGCGGTGCATATGGTCAGGAGCCATGCACGAGCAGGTCCCTGAGGAGGCATGCGATGGGGAGGCAGGGAGAGGAGGCCTTGTTCTGCAGTGCCAGTTTGGGGTGCCCATACGTTGAAATGCCTCCGTGCTCCTCCAAACTGAATCTCTCCTGATACTGCTGGGAAAAAAGGATCACAGACCTTAAGAGGAGGAAGATCAAAATAGATGATTGCTCCTCAGAGCCCCTCAAGCCGGGACGGCTCTCTTGGCTGACAATGGGTTGGGGAGGGAGGTTCGGACTGAGTTTGGTTTCTGAGGTCAGCCAGGCCTCAGCACAGTTGGGATCTGGCTGTATCTTCAGCAGAGAAGGGGTTTGTAAGCATGTCAACTTGGCTGGACCTCATGTTGCCCACAGAGGGATGTTAGCATTTTTCTGAAGGAGCCACGAGTGTCACCTCCCAGACAACACTGTTCCTATCATCCCACCCAGGTCCACTGAAGGTTATACAAGAATCAGTATTGGCAATGCAAGGTGGCAGCAGCCAGGACTCAGCCGTGCAGGCCTGAGAGTCAGGCAGGGCCCTAGGGGGACTCTCTATAGGGAAGAGCCCAGCAGTCTCAAATGACCCCATTCTGAAGAGGACCCTGGGGCCATCTGCCCGGGTGACCTTTAGGGAGTATTGCCCCGCTGGTTACTGTCAATTGAAGGAAACGAAGAACCGAGTCCTGCAGTAGCTCTCTCAGAGCCTCGTGCAGGCCCCAGCTTTCATCTGTGGAGATGTGTTAAGGACAGGAGGGGTAAAGGACTTTAAACGTGATGAAAAAATAAAGTGGCTAGAAGGAATGGAAAGCCGAGGAACTCTCCACTCTCTTCAATAAGGCCCAAGATGAGTGATCTGGTATTAATGTGACAGAGAGTACCTTCTCAGAGCCGCCAGTGGAAGAACATTAGACATCAGGCATATCTGATTCTATTTCATCCTCTTCATGTTACACTGAGAAAAACAAGACAAACTACACTGCTTTTATTCTAAATCCTTAGGTTTTATATTTTTCCTTATATATATTTATTAAAAAAAATGCCCCTTTGATCGGTGCCACTTGTGACACCCCCACATACAGAACGCTTCTGAGCGGCTCCCTCTGCGCAAGGCCACTGCTGGTGACAGCCAGCTGGTTTTGATCACAGCCACTCGGAATCGAATTTTCATAAGACAGATGAGGAGTCTTACTGCTGCTCACTCTCTTATCAGATGAGAAACAGAGGGGGAGGGGGAGAACGGGTCCTGAGGGAGCAGCGCAACAATCAAGGGCGGCGGGGCTCTTTCTCTGTCCCTCCGCTGCTGCAATTTTCAAAGGAGTTCGCCTCGGGCACTTTTAAATGATGGTGTCTCAATTCTGTAATCATCTTTCAAGAGCTTTCTCTTAAAGGGTCTTTTAGGTAAACCTAGTCCGTCAACCACACTTGTGGACTCAGGAATCACATTGGTGTCCTCCTGCGCGTGTATATAGACAAGTGCACACACAGAGGGATGTGTGCACATGTGCGCACACACACTGGACATCTCTGAATGTTCAGAAAACTGACAGAACCTAAAGCACAAAAGGAAGATGCGTCACTTGGCCATGAAGTTTGCCTCTTGCAAGGGTCAGAGGATTCCCTATTACCTCTTCCCCAGATTTCTGCCCTATGTAGGTTTTGCTGCCTCAAGTCCTCCTTTAGAAACTTATCTCATGTGTGATGTGTCAGAAGGAAAAGACTTCTCCAACTGAGGGCCAAGTGACATCCTAAGTCCAACCTCAGATGCACAAACATGCTTGTCCCTTCCCATCTCACCTAGGCAACAGCTAGCTGCCAGTCTTCAAACAGAGAAATGAACCACAGCCTTCTATTCAGGAGAGCACAGACAGTCACCAGTCATCCCAGGCCACAACCTGCTGTGTTCTGGGTTACAAAGACTACTGGGAGCAATTCTACAACTACATCTATCTTTTTCCATTGCAGAGAATATGGTGCCTTTTCTTTATATCGTCCCTGTCACTGGAAACAGACACCCTAGAATACTGAGCCTCTCTTTCTTTCGGGTCAGATAAAAATCAAAGCAGTCTAAAGATCTCCCTGGGCAGTGGTCCTCATCAATCTAAGGCCGCTCTCCTGCTTGCATCCTCATTCACCCGCTCCCGTCACAACTGCGTGGAGGTGAAGAAGTGCTCGTGCCTCTTCCTGAAAGCTGAAACGCCACGTACAGTCACCTCTGGGACAATCACACAAAACTAAATGGGATTGGCTTTGTCCTATCCTGATCCTGTCTTCTGTATTAAACGGGGACAGAATCCAAGGAGGTACAGCATACAAACCCTGATCTTGATAATGATTTCGGGGAGATTTAACTCTCTTTTACTTTTGTCAGTGCTCAATGCTGGATGATTTGCTATTAATCACAATCCCCCTAACAGACTATAGCATGACAGAATGCTGAGAGACTTTCTCTCTGTGTTCCCGGAGGAAGGTTAATACAACCTGCTTCGTTTAAAACACGCACGCGTGCACATCACAAGACTTCCGTTTTCATTCTTCGCATTCTACCTCTTCAGATGCATGCAAGCAAGCTGCTCACATAACAAGGAAAATGGAACCCCAGAGGTATTACTACTGTCAACCGTGTTTTGAGTAGGGATGTTTATGATGGTATGTTCGGGAAGTCTTGTGTGACCAAGACATTTCAGGGCACAATTAGGGACTCTGGCCTAGCCCTGACAATGCCACAGGAGGTCTGATCAAGACTTATGGCCCAGTGGTGCTCTGTGGAATTTCAGTTCTCACCAAAGCTCTCAAACTCTCCAGTACTCACACTGCAATCTGTACAAGCCCAGTGAAACTCCTCCAGCCCTAAAATAGGTTCTCCCCTCTGAAGGATTTAGCACAGGCACTCTTGAACTCATCATGTAAAAGTAATCTCCATGGATTTGACGGAAAAAAGACAGGAATGGTCAAACCTGAAGATTCTGCTTCATGTCACGAGAGCTTTAAAGACCTGGTCTCTTGTGCTTGTCTCTATCCAGCCCAGGCCCTGCTGTAGACAAGACTTGACAATGATAGGAGCAACAGAACTGAGGACATGGCCAAGAAGTAAAGCTGAGGATCAGGATGGGGGAGCCAATGTGCAACAGGCAGCTAGAAAATGGGTGGAGACAGGCTTCCTGCATAAGTAGGGCTGTGAGCAGGGGGGTTAGGAGACACAAAGACCACGTCCGAGTCCCAGCGCCACCACTTCCTAGCTGTGGTATGCTGGCGCAGCTCGCACCGGCCCCAAAGAGCCACTTGCTAAATTCTTAGGAATTTTGCCTGCAGGTTGTCAAACAGAAACATCATTAAAGATGAAATTATACATTCTTATAACTAAGTAGATTATATTAAAAAGAAAGGTAATAAATATTTGAAACTCACCACTTCTTGAATTTTACTACATGTTCCTATTATCTGTGCTCTTGAGGCTATGCGTGCCTATTGTGTACCTGTACAGAGGAAGTAAAGACCGCGTGATGGTGCTGCTGCCCATCTCTTCCCACCTCTGGAATCAGTGATGTCATGCTGGGAGCTGGAAATCAATCATGGTGGGAGTATTTACACCACAGACTTGGCACACACTACCAACCAGGACCTCTCCCTGCACCTGGAGAGCACATCACTGCTCATTAGCCACGTGACCTCGATGAGTTTTTTAACTTCACAAAGTTTTGGTTTCCTCCTCTGTAAGACGGTGATAATCACTGTGTCTCCTTAGAACTATGAGGATTAACTGAAGAACGGCAGGTAGGGCAGTCGGCATAATGCCTGGCTCACGGTAAACACAAACATTAATGACCAACATTATTTCCTAAAAGAATGATTTTTCAAATTTCTTACTCAGTATCTTGTAAACAGACCAACATCTAACAAAGCAGTGAGACAAAAGAGAGGGCAGCTTAGTCCTTCGACCAGTAAGCACCAATCCACCTCACCCAGTCCCCGTTCCCCGTTCCCCGTTCCCCCTATGGATGTGGAGTTCCTACATGCGCATGTGTTAGGAAAGGTTAGGAAGACTGAGAGAGCCCTTAATGTCTAGTCCTAGTAACTCTGACCTTAGGAAAACAAATTGAGTTTAAGGAGTGTTATTTGATAAAACATCAGAAGTAGTGTGTTAGGTAATTTTTGCATTGCTATAAAAAAATACTTGAAACTGGGTAATTTGTAAAGAAAAGAGGTTTAATTGGCTCATGGTTCTACAGGCTGTGTAGGAAACAGCGGCCTCTGCTTCTGGGGAGGCCTCAGGAAGCTTCCAATCATGGCAGAAAGTGAAAGGGGAGCAGACACGTCACATGGAGAAAGCAAGAGCAAGAGTGAGGGGTGGGGAGGCACCACACACTTAAACAACCAGAACTCACTCACTAGCATGAGGACAGTGCCAAGGGGATGGTGCCAAACCATTCATGTGAAAGCCAGCCCCATAATCCAGTCACCTCCCACTAGGCCCCACCTCCAATACTGGGGATTACAATTCAACTTGAGATTTGGGCAGGGACACATATCCAAATGATATCAAGTAGTTACAATCATTTTTTAAAAATTAGGGAGGCCAAGGAACCAGGTTTAGGAACCACCTAGGAAGTCTCATATGCTATATGAAGCCTAAGGAAGCAATGCCAACATAATGAAATGTTCTTACTAAGTGAGAGTGGAGTTGAAGCATCAGGGTTTCCACTGATCAGTTCTTAAAGAGTTCTTTCTACTTTCTCTCTGTGACAAAGCTGTTTAGGCTCAGAGTGACTCTGCTGTTTGAAGAAGAAGGGATGAAGGATATGGTGAAAAAATTAAGCAAAAAATGAGAGAGAGTCCAAAAGAGAGTTAGAAAGCCCAGAGACAGATGAACAGGAAGAGGCAGAGACAGTGGGACGACAGTCCTCTACAGATAGCATTTTTCTAATTTCATTGACAGTCTAGCATCTCACATCTCTTCCAGCCTTATTGCCTGGCTGTGTTCAGCCACTTTTACCTGTTTTCCCTGTTGACATGGATGGAAAATTGAGCGATTACCCTTAAACTCAGCACTTTCAGATCATCCAGATCACTACACTTGCAGAATTAAGTCTTCAATCACCTCTGGCTAGAAGTGGCTCAACCCAGCTTGTCCTTTAGGAATTAAACACTTTTTGGTTAGCCAGAAGGATTTATTATTCCTAAGGTTTTGAGGTATTCAATTCTGCCAAAACTGGACCTCAGGATGCAAAGGAGCATGGCCCTCTCCAGTGGGGGCGAGGCATGCCCAGGTTCCCGAGAGGGAGCTACAACTCCACTCAGTCTTGGGCTCTGCTAAAGGGCAATGGTTAAACACAAGACTGAGTCCCTTTCTTAGGCTCCTGTTTTCAGAGACTTTCTACTGTTTAAGGACATATTTTGGAGCTCACAAATTCTTTTGTAACTTGAATTTAGCTCTGAGATGAACTTTTGAAAGTAGAGTCCATATCTAATTGCATATTCAGAGGTTATTCCACCCGAACGTTCTTCATCTTTTTTAAACGATGCTCCTGTCAGTGTGCCTCTTAATGCCCATGTTCAGTCTCACCTTCTGTCCAGAGTTGACTTCCTGAGAACTGGGTTGTAGAGCTGGAAGAGACTACGAAGGCCTGGAAGAGGTTAGAGAGGGGACATCACTTTGCACTTGCTGTCTCCTCCCCTCTCCTCTCTAGGAGTCTCCTCCCTGGTCCCTGACTTCACACCCTCCTTTTCTGACAACTCTACTCTGCCCTCAAGTTGAAGTTTAAAAGTCATTTCTCCAGAGTGGCTTTCCCTCATCCCCCAGTCCAAATCAAGTCTCCACTCCCTTGGTGCTGTCCTTGAGACAGTGAACGAGTTATGGTTGTTTAAAAGTGTGTGGCGCCTCCCCTCCCTCTCTCTCTTGCTCCTGCTTTCGCCACGTGACGTGCCTGCTCCCCCTTTGCCTTCTGCCATGAGTGGAAGCTTCCTGAGGGCTCCCCAGAAGCAGATGGTGCTGTGTTTCCTGTACAGCCTGCAGAACCATGAGCCAGTTGAGCATCTTTTTCTTTATAAATTGCCCAGTCTCAGGTATTTCTCTCACAGCACCCAGTGCACTCATTCTTCAGGGGACTCAGTTGCAGTTTGTCCTTTCTTATTTTGCTGTGTGACTATTTGTTTAAGCCCTGTTTTCCTGAATAGATTGTAAACTGGATGAGGGCAAGGATAATGAATGTTCGGATCATCATCGCATCCCCATGCTTAGCCCCATGCATCACAATCACACTCAGAAATATTCAACAAGGGGTTGTAAATGAACGAACAAATAAATGAACTCATGACTTGCCCAAAGTCACTTGTAGAGACTGAGTTCAAGCCTACTCCAGGTCTGATGTTCTTTCTCTAACAAATACAACTTTCCATGACAGAAGAAGTCTAAAGGCCTTAGGGCAAGCTGGTAAACTTGATTCCAAGAGCAAGAATGGATGATCATGCCACTGAAGGATGGTCATCTCAGTAAGACAGAGCAGTTTTGCCATCCTACAATTTGGGGACCGTGAGATCATTTGGGACTCTGGCTGTCCATCATTCTCTGGCTATTTTCCAGAATCATGAATCCCCCCTTCCCTGAAGCATTGTGTCAGCTATAGTTGTGGGTAATTCCACCTAGAATCAGCAAATCAGGTGAGTGGCAATCTTCATAACTTAATCAAAGGCAGTCTACGTGGGAAGGACGAGTATCTATAGTTGAGAAAGGACCAGAATCAAGACCTATCTCTGCAGAATCAGCTTCTCTTCTGGGTACTATGAATTCCTTATTCATTCTCCATGTGGAGTCTCTTATGCCAGACATCTTTCCTTGGAAGGCCTTTTGCATTCTTCTCTAGCTGGTCAACTCTTTCTTTCCTTTTCTTTTTTTTTTTTTTTTTTTTTTTTTGAGACGAGTCTCACTCTGTTGCCCAGGCTGAAATGCAGTGGCACGATCTCGGCTCACTGCAAGTTCCACCCCCCGGGTTCACGCCATTCCCCTCCCTCAGCCTCTCGAGTAGCTGGGACTACAGGCACCCGCCATGCCAGGCTAATTTTTTTGTATTTTTAGTAGAGATGGGGTTTCACTGTGTTAGCCAGGATGGTCTTGATCTCCTGACCTCGTGATCTGCCCATCTCGGCTGGGATTACAGGCATGAGCCACCGTACCGGCCTAGTTAGTCAACTCTTATCCATCCTTCAGGACCCAGCACACACTCTTCCTTTCTCCTGAAGTGCTCTCAGCCCTCAGGGACCAGTTCCTCTTCTGAACTCATGGCCATTAGTAATGTAAACCACAAACACAGGAATGACCATTTGCTGCCTTTCCTATCCACTCACCTGTTGTCTTAGCTATAGAACTTTCGCAGTGCCTTTTACCTTTTATGCCTTGTCCCCCCAACAAAGTTTTGTGCTCCTTCAGAGCAGTGACCTCACAAGGTCTGGTGAAGGATTTGCAAATCAGCTCCTAAAAGTCTAATCCAACTTGCAGATACATTTTGTTCTGTTTACAAAGTGTTTTTAAAAATTATTTCTGTCATTTTTAAAAACATGAAATCAAAAACTTTTAAGCTATGCCAGCCATCTCCTCTCTGGGTTCACCACAGGCCCTACCATCCTTTATTTTACACTTTTCTGTTTCACGGGTTTACATTATTTGCCTGGCTTCTAGCGGAGTCTAAGCTGGTAGCCTGGTAATGGTTTGCAAATAGTCCCCATGTAGTACATTCTTGTTAAGCAATAGATCCCAAAGCCACCTCTAATGTCACTCACTCTCCATTTCTCATTCCGAAAACACACCTAATCTTCAAAGCTCCTTTTCTCTTCTTTTTTTTTGAGACGGAGTCTCACTCTGTCTCCCAGGCTGGAGTGCAGCGGTAAGTGCAGTAGTGTAACCTCGGCTCACTGCAACCTCCACCTCCCAGGTTCAAGTGATTTTCCTGCCTCAGCCTCCCGAGTAGCTTGGATTACAGGTGTGCACCACCACACAAGACTAATTTTTTGAATTTTTAGTAGAGACAAGATTTCACCATGTTGGCCAGGTTGGTCTCAAACTCCTGACCTTACGTGATCTACCCACCTCAGCCTCCCAAAGTGCTGAGATTACAAGCACGAGCCACTGTACCCGGCCTCTCTTCTATTTTTCTCTTCTCTTTTCTAGAAAGGCTAAAGCATGAATGGATGGAGAAAATGCTTGTCTTCTATCCCTAGGCATCAGAGGTCTGGAGGAGAGCATGCATCTTCCCAAGGAAAGAATAAGCAACACATACCATGGATGAAGCAAGGGAGGCTGAATGCTGAGAAATATACATAGAGAGAGACACGTCTCCTGAAAATTGTCTATAAAAGACTACAAGGAAGAGAAGGAAGGGCATTTCCTTACTGGATCAGAAGCTCCTGAAGGGCAAGGACTGTCTCATTCATCATTAACTCTTGCATCTAGAGCAATACAGGCCACAGGAGGCATTGGATGAAAAGCTGCTGGCTTTCCTCAATAAAATCTAATCTCCAAGGCTGGTGATGAAAGGAGACCGTCTACTGGGAAGGGGCCCTGACCTTGGATTCTCATGTCTATTCTCTAATATTCACACCTCATCCTTTGGAATTGGTCACCAATCACGTGTCCCTACAAGTGTAAGAAAGTGATCAGCCCCTTCCTAAGTGACAGCGTTCCTTGCACAGACCACCTCAAAGAGCCTGGATGTGATTTCATTAGGAACCACTAGGTTTCCCTACAGGTGCCCAAAGATCTGCTTAATGTCATTGCTGAATGGACGTCCATGGATGATTCAGGGAAATCATTCTGGAGTTTTCCCACCCACTGGATATTCTAAGTTCAAAGAAGCAGCCTTCACTAGCCAACCAAGTAATTCTCTGAGCAAAGATAATTCTAGAAACTAGTTATATGTAACATATGATTCCTACTGCATAATGGATTCTAAACATTCATATACAGTGAAATGGACTAAGTCGAGTGTGAAGTGTAACATATGAACTGATTTTCCATTAAAGGACTCAAGCATAACTGTATGGAAAACAGATTTATGTTGGAGAAGAGGCATCCCTCCTGGAGGGTAAATGCAGGAGTGCTCTCTGACAAGAAAGGGTTTCATGCTTCAAACCTCCAGGGCCAAACTAAAGGCCAAATTGCAAATTTCACATATCAAGTTTATGAAGGACGAAAAAACACTAGAGGTATTCTTCAAAATAGGTATCTTTCTTCTTTCTTTCCTTAATGAAATTGTATTAAGCAGCCCATCAATCATTCTAGGCACTCTATATTACAAATCTGGAAGCTGACATTAATATACCTACCTGTGGAAGGAGACGCCAGTGTATCTGAGAGTTGTACCATTGGTTAGAGCCTGGAGCCTAAAAACAAGAGCTCTGAGGTCAAGATCCATATTCAAACCCTGGTGCTGCCATTTATTAGTTGTGTGACCTTAGGTAAGGTTTCCTTTCTTTCCCTTAGTCTGCTTTAAAATGAGGTTAATGAGCTGGGCACAGTGGCATATGCCTGTAGTCCAGCACTGTGGGAAACTGAGGTGGGAGGGCTGCTTGAGCCCAGGAGTTTGAGGCCAGCCTGGGCAACATAGATCCCATCTCTTAAAATGTTTTAAAATAAATAATAAATAAAATGGGGAGAGTAAATAATCTAAATGTCTATTAACAACTGAACATACTGTGGTATGTCCATACAATGGAATACTATTCAGCAATGAAAATACATAGGCTAATGATGTATGCAACAGCTTAGATAAATCTCAAAATCATTACACTGAGTGAAAAAAAAAAAAAAAGCCAGGTGCAAAAGAGTAAATATTTATGCTTCCATTTATATAAAATTCTAGAAACTGCAAGCTACTCTATAGCATGAACAACACATCAGTAGTTGTCTGAGGCCAAGGGAGAGAGAGGAAGGAAGGGCTGGAAGGGGCATGGAGGAACTTCTGGGGGATGGGAATGTTCTGTCTTGTGGCAGGGGTTTCACAGGTATATACATCCGTGAAAGCCTAAATGGTACACTTTAACAAAGGTATCATTTATTGTATATAAATCAGGCCTTAGTAAAGTTGATTTTTCAAAACTTTCCTACTGATTTGTTTTAAGAAGTAAATGAGAGAAAATGTAGCCGGCATATGGTAAGTGCTTGGTAGTAAATGATGATGACGGTGATGTTGGTGGACACTGGGGCATGACAGCAGAGTGTCCTGGAAGTCAGAGGATATATACATATCCTCTGATATATGATAATCTCTAAACTTCATTTTCTTAACACAACAAAGAACAGGTCTGGACAAGATGTCCTAAAGTTCCTTAAAGGTGCAACAACTTGATCCTAAAGTGATGATGCCCCAATGGTGGCCAGTACAACTTTCTAATTCCATGTATTTATAACAGATGTAAACTTTAGTGCTCAGAGGATTCTGCTATAACATTTAGCAGTTACTCCTTGAAATTTAGTACTTCCATGATGAAAAAAGTAGAGAAAGTAGAATTTCAGAAGTCCTTTCAAGGGAGTTGGGAACAGGTTCAAGGTAGGGTAGAGAAAAGCCAGCAGAAGAGTACAAGTCCGGATAATTCTATAGATTATCAATTTGTTTTCTTGTGTTTCCATTTAGAAGTTTCTGCCAAAGAACTCTAAAATCCTTTTTCCTGAGTTTAATGCTTTCTTACTTAAAACACAAGTCTCTTGGTGCTTTGAACAAATACAAAACATGAGCAACTGGGGACTGAAGCTGTCCAAAGAAGACGTCCTGCAGGAAACAATTTGCCCTATACTCACTTCTACACACCTTCAAGAAGGGCCAGATCCCCACATTACAAATAACCAGCCTTCATTACCACTCTCCCTCATGCCGGTTCAAACCAAGCCTTCATTACCACTCTCCCTCATGCTGGTTCAAACCAGAGACTCTAGAATTGTTGCTCTAGCATTACAATTTCCATGCACACTGCTCTTTCACCACCTACCCGCTTTGCTCATGTCTGGCAGACACTCTGCCTCCTTCCATCCTCGGGTACATCCTCTTGGATGGTCACCTTACTGTCCTATGCAACCAATGGCTGAAGAAGCAGTCTGCAAGGACAGGCAGATCACAAGTGTGGCCAGCAGCCACCAATCTCTGAGCTGACAATTTAGCACTGGCAAAAGACATCTTAGGTACATATCTGGGAAAACAGACTCTGAGAATAGAAATGCAAGATCTCATATTTAACATAGTCATTGAGAATTATTAGTGGGTGGAGAAGTCTAAAAGGAAGTTAGTAGGTAGTGCTAAGGAGGAAGATCTGTCATGAAGAGATACTGGAAAGCAAAGAAAAAGGCTGGAGAATAATGAGAGTATGGTCTTACTAAATCTTAGAGTGCGGAGTGTTCTGACCTCTAATAACAACTCTTCCACCTTCATCAACCCCCAATCCCTGCTCGGAATGAGATGAGGCAGAAGTACTTTTTCACAGGACTCCTGCCCTCGCTGGTCCTCAGTCCCTACAGAGTTGTCAAATACTCATCTGGGGAGCTTACTTAAATTCATGCAGATTCCCCAGCTCTAGCTTCTGATTAGTGCACGGCCTGGGATTATACATTTTAGCCACCATCCCAGAATATTTCATAGATGTTCTTTTTGATCCTTTCCCTAGTCTTGTGATTATCAGACAATTACCTAAGTTTTACAGACTGAATTCTCTTTGTATGCAGTCACATACAAAGGTGTTCCCAAAAAAAGGCTTTAAGACTCCATTTCCAACCATGAGAGAATATGTGGTACTAGACTTGCCCTTTTGCCACAAACAACTAGAAAATTGGAGGAAAAATACATGGTACTACTGTTTCCAGACACTGGATAATAAGCAGCCTAAGACTCTGATTCCTGAGAGCAGGAAAACAGATGAAGTAAGCCCTAGGTCACTAGAGGTCATTCCTGGACTTTTGCACAGTATGGGGGAACCCCACACGTAGCATGAAGGTCTCATGGAGTTGAAGGGAGACTAAAGTTTAGTGGGGTTTAAGTGGCTGGAATTTTAGAAGCAAAGTCTGAAAGACTGGGGAGCTATGGAGAGGAAAAGCTCCAGAAGTCCAGACTGACTGGATACTAAGCTGTGCCTCTGTAGGGTGAAACTCCACAAGCCTGAGCAGACTTGAGCACAACCTCCTTGACTTAGAGGGGGTTACGCATTATGATATTTCAGACGAGATCTGGCGCATTCAGGCTGGTATGGCTGCAGGTTGCATTATGATACTTCAATTACTACTGAAAAGGTTGAGCTGAACAATCTCCAGCACTTATACAGAACTGGAGGAGGCTCAGCTCCACTCAGCTAGAGTACAGAGATCTTATTGAACAACCAGGCATCAGTGTTTAGGGCTAACTCTAGACCTGCCCTAATGAAGCTTTGAAACAATTCTCAAAATGCTCAAATTGATTTAAGAAAATACATTAACTGCTTACCAAAACAAATATAGATGTTCCACAATTTACAATGGTTTGACTTAACGCATTTTCTTTCTTTCTTTTTTATTTTTTATTTTTTGAGATGGGGTCTCACTCTGTTGCCCAGGCTGGAGTGCAACCTCCGCCTCACTGCAACCTCCATCTCTCAGGTTCAAGTGATTTTCCTGCCTCAGCCTCCTGAGTAGCTGGGATTACAGGTGCCCGCCACCACCCCTGGCTAATTTTTTGTATTTTTAGTAGCGATGGGGTTTCGCCACGTTGAGCAGGCTGGCCTCGAACTCCTGACCCCAGGTGATCCACCCGCCTCGGCCTCCCCAAGTGCTGGGATTACAGGCATGAGCCACCGCACCTGACTGACTTAACACATTTTCAACTTTATGATGGTGCAAAAGCAACACATGTTCAGTGCGGTCCTTGACTTAAGAGGGGGTTATGGATTATGATATTTTGATTTATGTTACAATATTTTCAACTCACAATGGTTTTATCCAGACTGTAAGTTGAAGAGTGTCTGTATGTCAGTCTTGAAAGGAAGACAAGATTGAGACTCAACATAATGATATTCACAATGTCCAGCATCCAATCAAAACCTACGAATCATGTAAAGAAGCAGAAAAATATGACTTGTAACCAGAAGAAAAATCAGTTATAGAAACAGACTCAGAAAAGACAGATATATGGAATTAGCAGCAAAAGAACATGAAAAGAGCTAGTACAGGCTGAGTATCCCTAATCTAAGAATCTAAAATGCTCTAAAATCCAAAACTTTTTGAGCACTGACATGATGCCCAAAGGAAATGTACACTGGAGCATTTCAGATTTTGGATTTTGGAATTTGGGATGCTCAACTAGATAAGCATAATGCAAATATGCCATAATCTGAAAAAAATCTGAAATCTGAAACACTTCTGGTCCTAAGCATTTTGGATAAGGGATACTCAGTCTATACAAAGGATGAAAGAAAACGTACACAGAATGAGAAGATTAATGGAAGATACATAAAAGGGGACCAAATGGAGCTTCTAGAACTGAAAAAAATATGTGAAATAACAATTCACTAGATGGGCTTAACAGCAGACCAGACATTGTAGAAGACAAGACCAGTTACATAGCAATAGAAACGATCCAAGTTGAAACACTGAGAAAAAAAGTAGACTGAAAACAAAAAACACCAAGCCTCAGTGACCTGTGGAGACAATTGTGTGGACATGCAAACTTGTAATCAGAAGGAGTGGGAGGGAAGAAAAATATATTTAAAGAAATATTGGCTAACATTTTCTGAATCTGATGAAAACCATAAATCCACAGACTCAAGAAGTTCAAGTAGGATAAACACAAAGAAAACCACACCAAGGCACATCATGACCAAATTGCTGAAAATAACTGATAATGGAGAAGAAATCCTAAAAGCAGATGGGGGAAAGATATATTACATACAGGGGAACAAAGATAAGAATAATGACTGTCTTCTTATCAGAAACAATGTAGGCCAGGCAAGGTGGCTCACGTCTATTACAGGCGGGTGGATCACTTGAGGTCAGGAGTTTGAGACCAGACTGGCCAACATGTTGAAACTCTGTCTCTACTAAAAATACAAAAATTAGCCGGGTGTGGTGGCATGCAACTGTAGTCCCCGCTACTCAGGAGGCTGAGGCAGGAGAATTACTTAAACACGGGAGGTGGAGGTTGCAGTGGGCCAAAATCGTGGCACTGCACTCCAGCCTGGATGATGGAGTGAGAGCCTGTCTCAAAAAAAAAAAAGAAAGAAAAGAAAACAGAGGGGAGCGGAGGGGAGAGGAGGAAAAGGAAAGAAAAGAAGAAAGGAAGGAAGGAAGGAAGGAAGGAAGGAAGGAAGGAAGGAAGGAAGGAAGGACGGGAGGGAGGAAGGGAAGGAGGGAACAAAGAAAGCCAAAGACAATAAAATAACTATTTAAAAAGCTAAAAGAAAAAAATTGTCAGCCTAGAATTCCATGTCTGGTAAAAAGTTGAGGATGACGTTTTCAGACAAATAACGCAGACAGAATTTCTTGCCAGATGACCTGTTCTACAAAATAATGATAAAGTTTTTCAGGCTGAAGGAAACTGATACCAGATAGAAACTAGGATCTACACAAACAAGGAGTGTGAAAATTATAAATAAGTGTATCTGAAAAAAAAAAGGCTTTGACAATTTGGGGCCGGGCACTGTGGCTCATGGCTGTAATCCCAGCACTTTGGGAGGCCGAGGTGGGAGGATCACTTGAGGTCAGGTGTTAGAGACCAGCCTGGCCAACATGGTGAAACCCCATCTCTACTAAAAATACAAAAAATTGGCTGGGGGTGGTGGCATGCACCTGCAACCCCAGTTACTCGGGAGGCTGAGGCAGAAGAATCGCTTGAACCTGGGAGGCGGAGGTTGCAGTGAACCGAGATTGTACCACTGCACTCCAGCCTGGCAGCAGAGTGAGACTCTGTCTCAAAAAATAATACTAATAATAACAATAATAATAATAATTTGGATCCCCTGCATAATCTCCTCCCTAGAAGGCTTCTTTTTAGAGACACACACAAACCTCATCTTTTCTCCTGATATTTGAACACAGGATTCCACTGTGCCACAGCTACTTGCCTTTTTAGTACTTTTCCCCCTGCATTTATACAGCTAGCCATTAACTAACTACTATGCGTCACACACTGGAGATGCAAAGATAAAGAACATGTGTTATCTGCCATCAAGAAGCTTAGACGTCTGGTGGGAAAACAATCAAGGCATAAGAGTCAAAGCACAATACCTCCTAACTGTACTCAAATCCTGGCTCTACTCACTTAGCAACTCTGTGACCTTGGGCAACTTACTTAACCTCTCCATGCCTTGGTTTCCATAATTGTAAAATGGGGATAATAGTAATACTACCGGTTGTGGTGAGAGAAAATGCTTTAACATGTGTAAACTGGAAGGACAGTGCTTGGGATACAGTCAACACCTAGTAAGTATTAGCCATGTTATTACAATGTTGGTTTGCCAAGGAGGTTAGAGGAGTATGGAGAAAGAACATCCGGTCAGAGAGGGAGTGGGATGGGAAGGGAAGACATTTCAGGGGAAGTGATGCTTTGGCTGACCTTTTGAAGGATAAGCAGGGTTAGCAGATAAAGAAGGGAGAGATACTCCGGGTAGAGGTGGCAGCATTCAACAAGGCATGGAGATGTGTGTCAGCATGCGTTAGGAGACCACTGCAAATGTCTTCAGTACTGCTGCAGTCAACAGTGCCTCAGCTGTAGCCCAGGAAATGTTCTGGGGCCTCTCTAGAAGACCTTTTGACTTCCTTCAAGGGCCTCTTACCTCCTCCATAATCTGATCCATTCAGGCTCTGTGGTCTGAGGCGAAAACTGCCCCCCAAAAAAGAAGAAAAAGAGAGCAGAAAATGAGTTTCAAACACAGAAAGGAACATCCCAAACGTTGATTGTATCCATTCTTTCTCCCAGATGAAAATGTCCCTGGACCTGCTTTTCTCTGTCAACTTGGTCAAACCTAATTAGGCCACTGGGTGTGCCATGTGAGGCTGCACAGGCTGTGCAATGCACTATTCCAGAGGACAGCATCACAAAGGCTATGACATGAATGCTCCTTCCACCCCCGGGAGTGGGAAACTGGGGGCCCTACCTTCACAGCCACCTTTATCTAGGAAACTTCTTTCTTTTCTGTTATAAGTCTTATGAGAAGGCAAAGCTTAGAAGCTGGTATTGCTTCTGCCCATCTATATCAATAATGCAGAAGGCATGGGCCAGTACCCTGATACCTGGACATATAATTCTAAAAACCACACAGTGGGAGATAGGACATGGGCATCAATGAAAGGGTCCAGACCTTCAGTTGAGGAAGCGGGATTAACCAAACCTTGGATTCAGCAGGCAAAAATAATTCTAGCCCCAGACTTCTAACACTGTGTTCAACATAGGTGGAACAGGTCATGACCACCAAGACCACACTGTTGACCAAGATCAACATAGGATACCATAAGAATAAGAATACTGGAAACGTACTCTTCTATTTCTTCAGAAGCTTTCCTCTTAAACCTGAAAAAAAAAAAGAGACAAGGTTTTTAAGAGCCCACTAGTCTGATGCACCAGGGTAGTATCTTGAGGAAGGTTTCAAAAGTGGAGGAAAATTAGTATATCTCAAGTGCTTTATCTGTCCGCAGTTGTCTTTAGAGACAAGCCCCACAACCAGCATGAGAGAACCAAAGATGCTGTAGTGCCTTCTTACAGCTTTATATCAGCCTCACTCCAAATTGAATTGTTGAGAGTTTAAGTGCAGGTTGAGCGAGTGGCTTAAAATTCAAATAGATACAGATGATTCAGTGCCCTCTTTTCTTTCAGCAATAAACTGACTGGTTTATAGAGTGCTTTCTTAGGACTGAGACCCTGGGTCTTGTTTGGGGCTATTAGCTGTCAGCACTTGCAGCTTCCAGTGAGCAAAAAGGGATGCCCTCGACTCGCAGTTCAGGCTTCAGGCTTCAGAACTGCTTTTCTGTGCCCTTCACACGAAGGACGAGAGGACCTTCTGAGTGATGGTGGGTGAGTAGTGCCAGGGCCTGGCTGACACACGCGTACCTACGGCAGTGGTTCTCACATGTCAGTGTGCATAAGAACCATCCACTGAGCCTGTTAGATATGCAGATTGGTGGGCCTGGCAGGGAGAGTTCTGAATCAGCTGATCTGGGTGGGTGGGGGGTGCCCAGGAATATGCATTTTAAAATTCTAATCTAAGTGTGTCACTACTCACACTCTGAGAAACACTGATCTGAAGTTTTCTAATAAGACTGGTGAACTGTTGATGATTATTAAGGTTGAACATTGGGTACATGGCAATTACATTTTTGTATGTCTGAAAACTTCCACAATTCTGTTATTGTGGGTTTTTTGTTTGTTTGTTTTAAATGAGTTATTTTAAGTCAGAAATCTAGCACCATGATGAGCAACAGCAAAGGATGGCAAATGGCCTGGAGGCAGGATGTAGACCTTGACAGGCTGGGCCACCAGCCTCGCCAGTAAGAACTGGTTTCTTGGAGCCAACCAGCAATTCCTGCAAAATGCAAATAACTCCCCCTGCCAAAAGCAAAATTCTACATTCATTTTTTTTTTTTGTCAATTAAAAAATAAAAATTTCAGCCAGGCACAATGGCTCATGCCTGTAATCCTAATACTTTGGGAGGCCAAAACAGGTAGATCATTTGAGGTCAGGAGTTCGAGATCAGCCTGGTCAACATGGTGAAACCCCATCTCTACTAAAGACACAAAAATTAGCTGGGTATGGTGGTGGGCGCCTGTAATCCCAGCTACTCAGAGGCTGAGACAGGAGAATCACTTGAACACGGAAGGTGGAGATTGTGGTGAGCCAAGATCACGCCATTTCACCACAGCCTGGTGACAGAGTGAGACTCCGTCTCAAAAAAAAAAAAAAAAATTTATAAACTTAAAAAATTAAAAATGATTTTAAAAAGTCAGTCAAAGTTTAAATAGACTGCTTTCCATGGAATTTACTCTATCAACTGTACTATTTTTAAAAAGAAAGAATGATAGCTGAAGGGAGGTGGGAGAATGGGTAGGTCAAGCTGGAAGAACAGGGTATAACAACTCTTAGGGAATCTCCCAGGCTGCAGTTTCTGACCCTTAAAGAGAGATAAAGGAGACTCAGCAATGAGGGTTAGGAGGGCATAGGGGAACAGAATGGGTAGTGGGAGGCACCATGGGGAAACCACTGCAGGGTGCCCAGGGCATCCCCAGCCTGGTGTTGCTGGAGGCTGTAGACTTCCAACGCCTGTTCCAAGTCAATGGAATCCTAAAGGAAGAGCACCCAGTAGCCACCAAAGCCACCTTCTGTCTGTGTGGGAGGATAGAAGCTGACTTCCTAGTTCACGCCGTTCCCGAGGACCAATGCCTCTAATTGTCCTCATGAAGTTAAACTCTATACCCCCACTGTCCGAATGGCACAGCTAATGTCACCAAGGGTAGAAGTGCTTGGATGAAAACAGGGATAAGAGAAGAATCCTGGAATTAAACAGGCTACGAAGAAAGGCTGACGCCTTTGTTGTGTACATAAGAGACATATTCGTCTCCAATTACCCTCAGGAGTTATGACCGAATTGTTCCTTCCCTACACAATGTGCGGTGGCAAAACCAGCCGCGATTATGTCTGAAGGAAACAATAATGATAATGCTAATCTTTGGGGGGAGGCTGAATAATTGCCATTTATCCACTCAACATTCAAAAAGGGGATGAGTTTAATATTCAGCTTAATTGCTGCTGAGCCCACATCCTGCTCTCTCTCGCTCTAGGGGGAGCCCAAGGACTCTCCCGACAGAGGAAGGAGAAAAATCAAATGGAGTCCTCAAGGACGGGCAGCAGGATGCCCGCAGGTGGCGTCTTCTCTCTCATTCTCTCTCTGTCTCTCACTCTCTGCCAGAAATAACAGGCTCTGGGAGCGCACTGAGTGGGATGGTGCACCCTGCCTCTGATCTGGGTCACAGACGGAACACTGTCCACTTCCCAGCCTTACCTAGCCTGCAGATGAGTTTGGTCTAAACCATACTGCTGTCTGTTTATTTTTTGTTTTGTTCTGTTGTAATGTAAATTCATTGCCAAAATGGGGAGATTTTGTATACAAATCCAAATTTCTGAACTCTAACTTTTTAGTTTAACTTTTCAGCCTGGCAATACTGGACGTGCAGTGGATGAACCTGAGCTCCCCCGAGCCCGCATTGCTCCCAAACACTGGGGGTCCAGAACTAGTCCTCAATTACGTCATCTGCGCTGCTGGTTTTCCAACAGGATTGAGGAGGCTGGCAAAGTGCGTCCTGTAGCTATGCAGCTATCAAATGTGAGGAGGCAAAAAAAGTGGGGAGCGTGTTTTAGGAAAACTGGCAGAGTATATTTCTTTATAGAAATGCGAATATGCAAATAATTTCTGTATGTATCTCAGGAATATGACTGAAGGTGCCATTCTGAAATAAAACCCCACTTCACAGATTTACTTTATCTGCCTGGTCCTCAAAGGCACCTCAGGGTAGTGCAGCAACAAGGAGCCCAGCAAAAGACACAGAATCTAGCACCACGTTTTTTAAACTTCAGGTCACCACCCACTACTGAGCCATGAAACCAGTTTCGTGGCTCACCACCAGCATTTCTTTCCTTTTAAAATTTTTCTTTCATCTTTCTTTTTTAATAGCACAGAAAACGCAGTGTGCTGAAAATAGTAAGGATAGGTATTAGATAAACGTTTTGTTTCCCGTTTTATGTGTACCCATACCCAATCGTGAAGTATATTCTGAATTAATTTACTTTTTTTTTTTTTTAGAGACAGGGTCTCATTCTGTGGCCCAGAGTAAGTGCAGTGTTGGGATCATGCTCACTGCAGCCTCAAACTCCTGGGCTCATGTTATCTTCCCACCTCTACAAGTGCGTGCCACTGTGCCTGGCTAATTTTTTTTCTATTTTTTTGTAGAAACAGGGTCTCACTATGTTGTCCAGGTTGTTCTTAAAAACTCCTGACCTCAAGCAATTCTCCTGCTTTTGCCTCCCAAAGCACTGGGATTCAGGCATGGGCCACTGTGCTCAGCCCTGAGTGTATTTTTAAACTACTGGTGACAGGTTAAAAACAAACAAGCAAGCAAACAAACAAGAACCTAAAACACAGTAGTCTACCACAGTCCACAGGGTAGCTAATCAGAGAAGAATCTGATATGGAAGTTCTGCCTCCCAGACTGTGTGGGGACAGAGGGTGAGGTAAAGAATTATGGGTTCTGGAGCACCTCTTCACAGACACTTCATCCCCAACTTCTGAGGAAACTGAGGCTGTCGATGAGGCTTGTGTGGCCTGGTCCCAGCCCCTGGCAGGTTGTCTGCAGAGCTGAGATCAGCATAGCCTCGGGCTGCCGGTTTATTTCTGCACTCAGGGCCCCCGTGCCTTTTCCCCCAAAAGTGGCTATTAGAAGTTTGGGGAACCTGGCAAATCATAATAACTCCAGCAAGATCACCTCACACAGAGCACTTTTCAATACTCTTCAAAGATATTCACATCTACAAACACTACCTTGGCTGAGTTCTGGAGAAGAGGAAAAGCAGGTTTCAGCAGAACAATTTTAAACACAGAGAGGGACGCTGGGCACTGCGGCTGTGGGCTTCACCCAAATCACAGAGCTAGTTAGTGATGAGGCTGAAACTAGAATCCATGTCTCCCGACTTTCACCCTAGATTCCAAACGCTTTGCCTCAAGCCTTTTCAAAGGAAGATACCAGTTGATTATCTAATATCCCTAAGGCACCCAGACATCTCCTTGGATTTACTGTGTAGACGGTCCCTTCTTGATTTTCTGTCCTAATGGAAGGCACGATATGGTATAGACAGCGAACTGGAAGCTGGAGAGAATCTTTTAAATTAGTCGTTCTTCAACAGTGGTGCACAAGACTCACCCCCGGAAGCTTTTTCAGTGTACATGGGCTGAGCTTACTCTTCATCCCTCTGAGGTAGTAACTTCTAGAAATGGGACCTAGTCATGTAGATGAGACTCCTTGCCCTAAGCTTTGAGACATTCAGCTGAATACTCCAGTTGCTAAGCAGCAAAACTGAAACTTATTTGCCTTCTCCTCCTGAGTTGCCTACTTTCTTCTAACAGAATTGTTAATGAACATGGACTTGACCTAAAGGATGCGAGGAGGAAGAAACAGCAAGGGGCCTGAATGGTCCACTAGGTGAAGTCTCTGTTCCTGAGTGATCCTGAAATTCACGCCCGAGTCCATGGTGTTGATGAAAACTAAGCAGGTGTTCTCCACCACACCAGGCCCAGAGCAATCTAGATTCGACTAGAGATGCTTGTTCAATATTCAAAATGTAATACATAGAGGTTGCTGAACCAGCACTTTGGAAAGTTAATTAAATGCCAGCTTTCTTTTTAAGAGCTACTCCATCACTCACTGATTGCTTTGGCCATTTTGCAGAATGAAGTTTTAACTCGGGACAGTGACAGTAAACGTTCTCTGTCACCTCCGCCTTGTGGAGCAGGGTGAGGGAGGAAAGACACACCAGCTCCCCCTCCCCACATCACAGTGGGCTGATGGCCCTTTCCAAATTGCCTACAACGCTCAGCCAAGGACTCAGAAGCTTGGCTTCTCAGGTAGAGGATGTGAAGGTGAAGGGGGCTGTCTCGCTGTTGTGACCTGCATTTAAAGCCCAGTACCTCAGCTCCACACTCACCCAGTCCCCTCCTGGTCTTCATCCCAGCTTCTCTCTGACCCACACTGAGCCTCTCCTGCCTGGCTCAGCACACCCACTGTCAACTCTCAGGGGAAAGAAAGCCGAGTTCCAGGCCCCGGCCCACCCTTCCTTTATGCTGCCCCTTCCCCCACAAACCTGCCCTAAGAAGGATGACGACTGACGACAACAGTCAACATTTACCGAGCTTGTTAGGCACCAGCCACCGTCATTATAGTATTTATAATACTATTATACAATTATATAATCACATACATCCTATACAGTATACATGATCTTATTTCAGTATCATAGTACCTTCTTTTCTTCTCTCTGTTTTACAGGTGAGCTCAGAGAGGTAAGTAACTTGCCTAAAGTCACCTACCTAGAAAGTAGTAGGGCCAGAATGCAAGCAGAGTGTCTGACTCCAAAGCTCAGTTTCCAGCCCTTACACCATAGAGACATGCAGGCATTTCTACGGCATGGGAAATGCTCCTCTGCTTCAAATCCAACTAATATTTTCAGGACAGGGACATTCTTTCAACTTATAGTAGGGCTGTAGCCTTGTCAGTCCTGATGATCTGGTAGTTAACTTTGGTTTCATTGTTCTGTGATTTGTCATATTTACAATGCAACAAGTGTGCATCATGGCAAAAAGAAATCCTGTCTAGTGAAGTCGCCTTTCTTTCCATATTTCTCCCTTTTTGAATTTCTTTTGCTCAAATGTAATCCCTTTCTTTGGCATTTGGAGCCCACGCTGACATTCAATGGTGTGATTTGGGCAGCTGAGCACAAGGTGGATTCCAGTGGCACATCTGTGACTTCAGCCACGTGGGACCACGGCGGAATCTTGGATCCTCATAGTTTTATTCCTGCCTGCGGGGTCTGTCTCTCCCTGCTGCATCAGGGGGCCTGATCTGGCCATCATGACCAAGTGGGACTAGCAGGTAGTTATGACCCCCAACTGCAGGGACCCCATGAACTTCTGGGGAAGAGACCATGAAACAACCTGGATTCCCTTCACCAGAGAGAAGAGGCCTTAACTGCTGCGACATGGGTTATGTGCTGAAGGGTAAAAGGCAGCCCTAATGTAGACATCATCTCAGTTAAAATGTTTCTCTCGAGTTTAATGGAATACTGCAGAGATCTAAATGGAGATAAAGTACCACGGCTCAGAGAACAGCCAGGATGCTATCTTTATGCAGCATGACAATGTTCAGTGGTTAATTAGACACCGTTAACCTATTTTAGCAGGGGACATAACCGGGATAAATGGGGGGAAGTGTCCTTGAAGTCTCTTAATATCCACAGCACATACTAGACCCTAGACCCACCTCCCTGCTGCAAGGCAGAACAGGCTTAAAATAGACTGAAGCGCCAAGCACCTGGAGCCTTGCCTGTGCCGGGGGAAGGCCCTATGCGAGTCCATCCCTCACGGATCACTCTGACCTGGGGAGGAATGTGAAGGGTTTAGATGAATGGTTCTGACTATAACTTGTTGCAGATGAGAGAAACGCCAAAGCCATAGGAAGGCACCTGCATGGTTCCATTTCAAAAGAGAAGAAACTGCAGCCAGGGGTCAAATGCATGAAGAAAAACTGGCCAGGGGAAGAGCAGGAAAGAGATACCAACTACATTGATGCCAAAGCTACTTTATGTTTTTAAATGTCAAGTTAAAATTTCCTCCTCTGGAAAGAAAAAATCAAAATGCCATTTTCTTGCAAGGTTTTCTACCCTCATTATTTTTAAATGTCCAAGAAAAATCTCACAGTTGCCTCCAAATCTCATTGAGGTAAATTTTACCAAGGCATGAGAGAGAGAAGGCAATATTCCCAGATCATCTAATGTCACCAGCAAATCCAGAACCAAGGCTCTACTTTATAAATGTGTGAACCGCCAAATGAGCCTTTGCAGTGAAAACCCAAATGTGAGGAAAGGAGAAATCTGCCATTGTCATCTTGGCTACACTGCTCATTCAATCCCAGGCGGTACACTGGGTAATTGGGGTCCCTCTGCTCTAAGCTGCCCCCACACCTGCAATACTCATTAAAAGCTAGATATTTCTCATGAACTGAAGTTTTCCTTGTCCAATAGATTTCTCCTCATTTAAATCTCCCCTGAAAGCTGAAGTCACCCCCTCCTTCCCCTCAGTTCCTAGTTCTTGCCACTCATGTGTTTAGCATCCACTATATGCCGGTAGGTACCATATTTTCTTCCTTCTTTTGAAAACAGGCAGGTGTTCCCTAACACCCAAATTTTGGCACTCTGAGGTTTTAGGTCACGCTAGATTATATTTAGTTCCTGCCAGCACAGTTCATCACTAAGATGTCTGGTAGAGAGAGAAAAACTCATGCCCACGTCCTGTCTACAGACTGCCAAGACCTAGTGAATCACAATGCGATTCCTGGGAGAAGGTTGCCCCCTGCTGGTTACGTTAAATATGACAGCTTTGTTTTGCTTCAAACTAAATGTATGAGAAAAGGTTGAAATACACAGAAACGCTTTGATTAGCTACAGTTATGGGAACATATAAAATGTAGTATGCCTGCTATCAAGAAAAGGCAGCAGAGTTTAGAACTCTAGAGGTTTTAGGCATCTCAAATGAACACGTTTTTATTCAGGAAACCGTCACTGGATCACTAATCATCTACTAGGAACAAGTGAGAGGTGTTTGGAATTGGGGGTCGTTTGCTCAAGATTTTACAATCCGGTGGGAGAGAAGAACATTACAGAACTAACACTAATGCCTCCATAAACTGACATACTGTAAGGCCAAAAAGACTCTCACCACCAGATGGGTACAGTGGCGTGCACCTGTAATCCCAGCTACTCAAGAGGCTAAGGTGGGAGAATCACTTCAGCCCAGGAGTTCAAAACCAGCCTAAGCAACACAGCGAGACCTCATCTCTTTGAACAAACAAACAAACAAACAAAAACAAAACAAAAAGAAACACAAAGAAAACAAACAGAAGATTCCCACCACATCCAAACTGTCAGCTACTAGATGAAGAAGTGGAGACCAGGAGTCCTCAAAGAGATCTAATGAAGGCTCCAAAGCCAGTGGATGCAGTGCCGGACCTGGAAACTGAGGTTCACAATCCCTCATTCTACTGAGCCCCAGATTTGATAGGACAAGTAAAGAAGGTATAAGCAAACTGTCACAGGAGCACTAAAGAGGGAACCAGCCATTCTAGCTGGGGATCTGGGGAGGCTTCCTGGAAGCCTTGCCAGTGGAGAGATGAGGAGGCTTGCAATGGGCAGAAAAGCTGCAGGAGGGAAACCACTTGAACAGAGGTTAGAGGCATGCAGGGGCCGAGGTGTTCGGAAAACAGCAGGGGACATGGCGCGGCTGAAATACAGATAAGATGGTGGCTGGAGATGAGAATGGCATCAGGGCTGAGTGGGTAAGCATTAAGACCAAATAAGATGGTATTACTGGTGTCAACTCTGTAAATATATACACTGACATTGATCAGGGATCAGGAGGGATTCCGGGGCTGGAAATTAATTTTCCCTGGGTTCTCTGCTTTCCCCCTTCAAGTTACTTATGCCCACATATAGAGACCTCAATGATCTAATATTATGCAACTTACCCTGTATCCTGCAGTACAAAAGCAGCACAGAGCAGTTGAGTGGAAGAAGTTGTTACTCTTCCCGCTGGGAGAAAGAAGGGGGTTGGGAGTAGGGAGAAGCAACCAAGAAGAACTGCTGTATGAGTGTTCCCCAAATGCCTGCCATTTCCAAGTACCACCTTCACCAATTTTGCTATAGCTATGTACTTTCTGCAACTACTTAGTATTTTCTTTAAATTGATTCCTTGGTTTTAATAATTTTTTTTTTTTTTTAAAGAAAACTCTCTATCCTCAATGGAAAGCTATCATCACCAGCCATAGGGAAATAATTGTAAAAACAACACAGCTTTTTAAAAAACTACAAACTTGATTAGCTAGACATTACTGTTTGTTAAAAATCCAAGAGCCCACGGCCTATTTTGTATTAAAAGGGGGAGATTAGCAGGGTTAGAGAAGTGTTAAAGAAAGATTGGCTGTAAATGGAGACTTTTCCATTGGCATGATCAGAGGAACTGAAAGCTAGTGGAAAAGAGTAACTTTGGGACTAGACACCAATCTTGGGAAAACAGAGCTACTAGGAGGGAGGATGGAGATAAACGAGATGGGATGTGGTGACTGAGACAAGTAGAAACCGTGTGCCACAAGTCAAGGGACAAACTTCTCAGTGCTTCTGGAAACCTTTATTTCAATTCATGTTTAATTGTTGGAGTGGGTCTTTTACTTTTCCTGTACAGAAGTTTCTGCTCTATAATAGGGAAACCTGTAAAGATTTCTTTCTGGTAACTAACCCGCCATCTTCTCTGCTTCTGTTCTTCTTTTACATCCTGCGGTCCCCCCGAAATCCCATAAATACACTGAGACTCACCCAAGCGATGAGGTACATGAAGAGAAGGTGCCTCAGCTCCGGTTGCTGGCATGCGAGCCACTGGGGGAGCACAGGACCATGTGTGGCAGCCTCCTGGGAGGCTCAGAGCCCACCCTGGTGAATCCCTGGTAAATAGGAACCAAGGGCACCCTGCCACTTCAACATGTGGGCTCTTTTACAATGGGTGCTGTCAAACCTGGAGAAACTAGTGTAGCCATCAGTATTCAGCTCTGGTGGGGACAGCATGGGCCAAAAAGTAAAATCTCTGACCGACTCACTAGAGCAGAACAAACTCAGATGATGTGAGGGGCCTCAATTTCCTATGCATATTTATACCTATGTGTGCCCAGCCCGTTTCATCTATATTTAAATTGCTTTTGGGTACTTCTCCATACAGGACTCAAAAGAAAAGGAAAGAAGTAGGTGTGATGTTCACAGATGCATTTTATTTTTGAGAGACCGAATCCATCAAAGGGAGAACAAGGAGATCATTTATGTTCGGAGAATTTTAACCAATGGTTGGCATCTCCAATCATTCCCTCCTGGCTTTCAGCTGCTCTCTCTGCAAAGCAGCAGGTCCCCCTTAGCAGAGACTGGCTGGCTCGGGGGACACAACTTTTTTCCTTGGAAGTTTTTTTGTTCTATAAGATTGCTTCATACGATCAACATTTCAATTCTGTGAGGGTCCCAGAGGATAGCAGTAAAGAGAATTTTATTCTAACAGACTCACTCTTGCACAAATAGTATAGTGTATGGCCTTTTCGTGAACTTGAGATAAATGCACGCAGCGCTCAAGGTTTGAGAATGGGCATGGCTGCAGAATGAGAGGCACATTCTATTATACTAATTAGCTGTACGACCTTGGGCAGTGGGGCAAGGTGACATTTAAGGGCCTTTCTAACTCTGAGATTCTATAACTCAGTGTCACTTAACCTCCCTAGTTCTCATTTTCTCCATCTCCAAATGGAAGGGGCCAGACTCCATAGCTTCTCAGGTCTCTCCCCAGCTCTGTGAATGATCACCAACCCTGCCTCCCCTTGATCCTGGCCCCCACCCACATCTGTTCCCCATTAATACTGCTCTCCATTCTGACAACCCCCACGCAGCCCCTTCCTTGCAACTGGTTTATCCAGCCCTAAAAGTCTCAATCAAGACAGTGTAGTGTGCAGGTTTGGAAACTGCAATGACAAAAAAAAAAAAAAAAAAAAAAAAAA
>NC_045439.1:30475590-30487399 GCF_002776525.5 Piliocolobus tephrosceles
GTTGTCAGAATGGAGAGCAGTATTAATGAAAAAAAAAGGTGGGTGGGAGGGAGGGAAGGAACAGAGGGAGGAAGGCAGGCAGGTGAGCAGGCCTGCCTCTTCCCTTTTTCAATTACTTTTAGGCAAAATAAAGTTGACCCAAACTCTCTTCCTACTTAAGAATTTAAGGCATTTTCCTCCTTGGTCTGTCTCTCTTTTTCTTAGCTGTTGTCAGACCTGCTACAACTTTCCGGATTGCACACAGAAATATTACTTCCCCTTTATACTCCTCTCCTAAACAGTTAACCTGCTCTTCACATTTCCATTTGTTTTCTTCCTGCTTAATATGACTTCATTTCCTTTCTCTCCAAGCAGTTGGAAAGAGGATAGCTACCTAGACCTGCTAAACCCTCCAAACAGAGGGAACTCAGAAACCAACCTTCCTATTCCTCAAGTCAGAGAGGACTCCAAGAACTGCAGGCTCAATTACTCAGAATCAGGCCAGCCAAGGTGTACGTGCTGAGCTCTAATCTCGGGCCTCAATTTAAACAACTAGCTTGAAGCCAGTGGTTCTGCACATGGGCTCCAGGGTCAGAGGGTGCTATGGTTTGAATATTTGTGGCCCCTCCAAAATTGATGTTGAAACTTAATCCCCAATGCAACAGTATTCAGGAGGTGACAAGGCCATAAGGACTCCACCCTCAGGGATGGGATTAGTCCCTTATGGAAGGGCTGGTGGGTAGCTAGTCCCTGTTTCCCTTCTGCCTTCTGCCAGGTGAGTCCATAGCAACAAGGCACCTTGGAAGTATACAGTAGCCCTCAACAGACACTGAATCTGCTAGTGCCTGTATCTCAGACTTCCCAGACTCCAGAACGGTGAGACATACATTTCCATTATTTATAGACTACCCAGACTATGGTACTTTGTTATAGAAGCGGAAATTGGCTATAGGTGCAGAACAAAGTTTCATAGGTTCTGGCTTTAGAACAAAGTTTCGTCATTCATTACCTGCATGCTCTTGGGCAAGTCACTTCAAACTCTGCCGAGCTGGTGATAATATCAAATTCTACTTCACAATGTTGTTCTAAAAATCAAGTAAGTTAATTCAAGCAAAGCATTTTGCATAGAACTTGGCACACAGGAAGTGATCGGTGAACAGTAGCTGTTG
Organism: Piliocolobus tephrosceles; assembly: GCF_002776525.5. Classification (NCBI taxonomy): domain Eukaryota; kingdom Metazoa; phylum Chordata; class Mammalia; order Primates; family Cercopithecidae; genus Piliocolobus; species Piliocolobus tephrosceles. The sequence goes on from NC_045439.1 coordinate 30,476,739, forward strand.
CTAACACCATCATTATTGTGGTGGTGGTGGTGGTTCTCATCCAGTCTCTTCCCTGTGCTGCTTGTCCTTGCTTGAGATGTCTTTCTCCTCCTTGATCCTGTAACTGATCCCCACCCTGAGATGGGTGCTGGCTGGGTGTGCCCAGGGGAGTGGCTTCATGCTTTTTGCTTCCGGGGACCCACCACTTCCCCTGCTTGTACATATTTCTGCCTCCCTTGCTGAACTTGTCCAGGCCACCCTCAATGGCAAGTCCAGCAGCCTGCCCTCACCACTTGACCTGTTGACCCCATGTACAGACCCCCAACCCCACACGAGAAACCTTTTGTCCCGCTCATGAAGCCTCCCCACCAGCTGGCCACTGCTTACCACAACACAATTAATTTACCTCTCAGTTTCTCAGCAGGTAGCCCTCTCATTTTTTTCCATCTCCTACTTTACTTGTTCTGCCTCTTGGTTCCCTTTTAGTCACTTCTGTTTATTCCTGTCTAAAAAGCAACTTTTTCTGGCTTTCATATCTTTCTGAAGGATTCTCCACCTCTGGGAAGCTTCTAGAATGAGGTGAAATGGTTTCTGCGCTACCTACACACCTAACCCTCCCCATCACACGACACAGTCTTTATAGTAGGGCAGCCTCATCCAGTGACTTCTGAAACTCAGCTCGACGGGGTCAGACCGTGGAAAATAGCCTGGCACCCACCCAAAGTCATCTCTCCCATCTTGATTCAAATACCAGTTTTGTTTGGGGTGACAATGACCCAACTAAAAATCTGTTTCCCTGCTTCTCTGGGCCTGAGGGGTAGTCCCGGGAGAAAGATGCAGCACATTCTTCTCCCTCACCTCCAAAAAACAAATTCTTGCTAAGAAAGAGCCCTTCACCATCACTTTCACGTCACTCTTTTTTCTGCCTGGAAAACAGAGGTGAGGCTTGGCGGTAGAGCAGCCATCCCACAACCAGGAGGCATGAGCATGGTGACAAAGGCCCGCATGCTAAGGATGGGGGCAGGAAGGGAAAGCGCTCCATCCCTCCTGGCTCTGGGGGTGCCTATAGCCCTGGGCTGCTAAGCCCTGGACCTCTGCTTTTGTGAGACAAACTCCTTTCTGTTTAAGCTTCTGTTAATGGGATTTTTCTGTTGACCGCAGATTTTTAACTCCAATTACTATAGCACATCTCAAATGAGAACTCATTCTAGTCAGGAAGGAATACAAATCCTACGGAAAAAGCAACCTCACATAATTATAATTAGTTAAACTTCATATATGGTTTCAGAAGAGAAAGTAATGATTTGAAATGGATGCAGGAGGAACAGAATTCTAAGGATGTGAGAGACATCATCAATATCTGCTAGAGAAAAAGGTGGCAAACCCAGGGGAAAAAGATGAGCACACCCTCTCCACAACTTTGCCTAGCCTGAAAAGAGAACTCTTGCTATAAAGAATGAGGATGAGTGAGCCCTTAAGAAGAGTGTGTTACTGTGATTTATAATAAGAAATATATATTTGGTCTTCTTCCAAATACAGATGACCCTTGAACAATGTGGGTGTTAGGGCACTGACCCCCCATACAGTTGAAGTTTCACTTAACCACATACAGCCCACCGTTGACTGGAAAGCTCACTAGTAACATAGTCAATTAATACATATTTTGTACATTATATGTTCTATATACTGTATTAAATAAAGTAAGCTAGAGGAAAATCAGAAGGAAGAAAAATATATTTACTACTCATTAACTGGAAGTGGATCAGGAGGAGGAGGAGGAGGAGGAGGAGGAGGGGTTGGGCTTGCTGTCTCAGGGGTGGTGGAGGCAGAAGAAAATCCTCCTACAAGTGGACTTTCTCAGTTCTAAAGGCCAACTGTAAATATTTGGTTTCCTGGCACACAGCTCCTAAAACCCTTGGAATCTCCAAAGTGATATGTCTTTTTGTATGCTAATGAATGACTGATGGGAGATAGATGGATGGGGGGACTCCTGGATGGTCTCAGGAGGGAGGCTGGTTGCCAGGGGAACCCAATCCCTGACCTCAGGAGAGGAGATGGGCTGAAGGTTGATTTGATCACCAATGACCAATGATTTAATCAATCGTGCATACATAATGATGCTTCCATAAACACCCAAAATGACTAGGTTCTGAGAGCTTCTGGGCTGGAGAGCAAGAATGTATTCACCTGATGGGAGGGTGGCACACTTCAGCTCCATGGGAACAGAAGCTCCTACAACTGGGTCCCTTCCAAACCTTGCCCTATATAGCTCTTCATCTGGATCCTTTAAAATATGCTTTGTGGCCTGGCATGGTGGCTCACGCCTGTAATTCCAGCACTTTGGGAGGCTGAGGCAGGTGGATCACTTGAAGCCAGGAGTTCGAGACCAGCCTGGTCAACATGGTGAAACTGGGTCTCTATTAAAAATACAAAAATTAGCTGGGTGTGGTGGTACATGCCTGTAATCCCAGCTACTCAGGAGGCTGAGGCACATAGGGCAGAAGGTGAAGGTTACAGTGAGCCGAGAGAGCGCCACTGCATTCAAGCCTGGGTGACTGACTAAGACTCTGTCTCAAAAAAAAACAAAACAAAACAAAAAAGAGAAATAAAATATGCTTTGTAATAAATTTGTGATAGTAAGTAAAGTGTTTGTTTCCCTGAGCTGTGAGCTACTCTAGCAAATTAATCAAGCCAGAGAGGGGGTCATAGGAATGCTCAATTTACAGCCAGTGGTTCAGAAGCACAGGTAAAACCACCCAGGGCTTGCAACTGGCACTGGAAATGTGGGACAGTCTTGTGGGACTCAGCTGAACCTGTGAGATCTGATGTTAACTCCAGGCAGATAGCATCAGAATTGAGTAAAACTGCAGAACAGCCAGCTAGTGTCCACTGCAGAACTGGCTAGTGTACGGAGAAAAACTTCTATACATCTGGTGTCAGAAGTGGAGCACTGAGGGTACAGTAGGAGAAAACAGTTTCCACATTGTGCCAAGAGGACTCTACATTGGGAGAAACAGATTTCTTTTTACATCTGCAAGTACCCCAAGGTTGTCCCATGTCAAAAAGGCATTCAGAAGTGTGGGAGGCAGTGGCTGCAGTGAGCCAAGATCGCACCACTGCACTCCAGCCTGGGCGACAGAGTGAGGAGGCTCCATCTCAAAAAAAAAAAAAAAAAAAACGGTGATACTTTGCACCACCAGTCATGCACTGTCAACACCGCAGTGGCTCCTATTTCCTAAAAAAGGAGGGCCTGCCTGGAGTTCCAGGCCCTGCACAGGAGCTCTTCTCTACCCTGCCCACCTCCCCTTCTACTCCCCTCTGCAAAGCCTGGTGTGCTCATCCTAAACACACTGTGGTGGTTCATTCATGTCCCTACTCACCTGGCCCCGGCCTCGCCTCAATGCTTGTCAATTGTTTTGTTTCAAGGTAATATAATAACTCAGAAACTAAAAGGACTTGTTTCAAGCAAGCCATCTCGAAAGTATGTTCACATCCTTTTGGAGCTGGAGAGGGCCTTTGAGATCTCTTGTGTGTAAGGCTGAAGAGACAGAGGCTAAGGGCACTGAGCTGGTTGCATGGGGCTGCTACACTACACCTCTCTTCCTCCCACCCCAGCCCAGGGCTCTGCTCTGTGCCCACTGCACAGGCAGATGTCCTGACTCCTAATGACACCTGGAGAAAAGGTGACCCAATAAGAGAAGGTGGCTCAGAAACGAACTTAGGAAATGGCCTCAAAGGCAGAAACGTAACCCGATTTAACATGTACTTGAAGTGCCTCGCTCTGCGCTACTCTGCCCTAGTCTGCCATGGCATCACAGGCCCCGAAACCAGAAGCAGTTTTACAGGTGCACCCGTAACTAGAACCTGGCTCCTGAGTGGGCTGCCTGGGAATGGATCCAGTTCTTAGAGGGCACTGCAGGGTTAGAAGGGACAATCATTTCCAATGCTTAATTGAACTTAATGACTAGCCTAATTAAGCCTTTTAATGGCAGGGCTGGCAGGGCCTTGGCCAGTACCCCTAAGCACAGGCTGCATCCTCTGCACTCACCTTCTTCTGGTGGGTCAGGCAGCTGGCTGGAGCACAGCTCTGCAGAGAGCGAGGCCAGAGGAAGCTGGGAAGGGCTTAGGTCATGCATGCATTCCTTGCTATTATTCTCACAAGCTAAACATGTTGGTTTCTTGTCAAAATAGCCCTCAAAGACTATCTGCTGAGGCTCTACCATGGGCAAAGATGCCTATCAGGTGTCAAGGGGCATAAAAACAGAAGGCAGCAAAGCACTAAGAATAAGACCAAGATCCCTACAATCAGACTTACCTGGGTCCAAATTCTGGCTGGCTACTCACTAGCTGTGTGACTCTGAGCAAGTTACTTAACTTTTTGAATGTCAGTTTCCTTATCTGCAAGCAGGGATAATAACAGCACCTATTTCATGGAGTTGTTTTGAGGAAAAAGATAACTCTTTTTAGCACAGTGGCCAGCAAAAGAAGTCACAATAAATAATGTGTGTATGTGTGTGTATGTGTGTGTGTGTGTCCTCGTCCATACAATACAAGGACCGGACAAGACGTGGGCTATCGACAAACGGGTTCTGCAGCACGTTCCTGGAAGCCAGAATCTGTTTCTGAGGATGAAGCTGCAAATTTCCTAAAGTCTAGAGCTGTCTAAAAAAAACTCAGGGGATAGATAATGGCAAAAATAGAAAGAAAGAACCTAAATGTCCACCAACAGGGGAATAATGCATCCGTACCACGGGATTATCACGGAGCAGTAAGAAAACTGCGGTAAATCTACGTGTATTAAAACATCTCTAGGATGTACTTACTGCAAAGACAAAAAAGAATGTAAGGTGCAGAATGCACTTAATGTGATCTGTTTACTTTAAAAAAAAAATAGACTTTTGTACATACACGTATTGAAGTGTGTAAAAGATACCAACAAACTATTCCAGTAATTACTTCTAGAGAGATGGCTAGGATCAGAGTAAATAGTTTTAGGCACATTTAGCTTTATCTGTCTTGTTTGAATTTTTACATCATTAAAGAGCTATCAGTTTGCTTGTACAACTAAAAAGGACTTTATTAAAAACAGAATCAGTGGGACTGTTTCTACCAAGTTCCCCAGCTGGAGGGGTCCAAGTAGACCTCGGCAAGCACTTAATAGAAACACTAGAATTTGACAGGACATTGGATGAGACTGGCTCTAACTTTCTACTCTTGCAAGCCCTGCACTTTGTGCCAATCCAGAAAATCAAAGGAATATTCCACAGGTGACTGTGCTTTTGGCTGTTATCATTTAAGGGACACTTCCGTGGACCACTCATTTCTTTCCTGACCCGACCCTCTAAGACCCTCCAACTTTACAATACTACTCTCGGCTCCAATAACTGACCTGCTCTAGTCACCAGAGCATTTTCATTTCTACAAAACTAGAAACTGTAAAGGGCCAAAAGTCAAAGCCTTCACAGGACATCCTGAGAACCCATTCTAGAATCACTCTTTGTTTTAATTACAACAAAGGTCAAAGGTAGCTTCACTTAAGAAAAGCTGAAGGCCAGAGAGGAAGCTGGGAGCAGGCTCTCAGGGAGGTAAGCCTTGTGCCTGCACCTGGCCATCTTTTGGCAAACTTCCCTGCAAGGCCAGCCCACAGGCAGTTGGGAAACACTTCTGCTGACTTGGGCCCTTAGAGGTACAGCCCTTGTACAATGTGTGGCCTCAGGGTCTCAGCTGTCCTTTCCCTGGCACACATGCACAGGCAGCAAGTTCATCTCGAGTCCCCGCCTGTTCTCCAGCCACCTCCCTAGGGCATTGGGTGCTCCCCTCTGCTCCAGGGAGAGAACTGACTGGGGTCACTTGTCAGGAAGACTGCTCCGCTTTTCAGAGTGGGAAGCGAAGTATCCAAATGCTGCTGCAGCAGGGCTTGTGGGGACACACTGCTGTCCCCTTTGAATGGGAAGCACTCGACAGAAGTGCAAGAGTCCAGTGATTTCATGCTTAGTCATTTGCCTAAGTAAATGGGCTTTGTGACACTAGTCACTAGCCATCCGAGGCCTTAAACTACAATGAACATAACCTAGAATATCTCTGCTTGCTCTGTGCCAAATGTCACTATATCAACGCAAGTAGAAGTGCATGAAAGTGCTCACCCAAATCCTCAATGAGAAAAAGGCTGATGCACCTTCATACCTCTTCCCTAGCCTATGGGATCTATGTGTACCATATCTAAAGCCTTCACAATACTTTCCAAGGGTGATGTTATGCCTATCACATGAATAAACAATAGAAGTCTGGTTTCTTCAGTCTGGGAAGATATCACATGTATTACCTGCCTATCATTACTTTCAATGAAACAGGAAATGTTGGAGTACTCTGTAGCCCTTAAAAATAAGGCTGTTAGGCCAGGTGCGGTGGCTCATGCTTGTAATCCCAGCACTTTGGGAGGCCAAGGTGGGCGGATCACGAGGTCAGGAGATAGAGACCATCCTGGCTAACATGGTGAAACCCCATCTCTACTAAAAATACAAAAAATTAGCCGGGCGTGGTGGCAGGCACCTATAGTCCCAGCTACTTGGGAGGCTGAGGCAGAAGAATGGTGTGAACCCAGGAGGCGGAGCTTGCAGTGAGAGGAGATCGCGCCACTGCACTCCAGCCTGGGTGACAGAGCGAGACTCCGTCTCAGAAAAAAAAAAGAAAAAAAAAAAAAAAAAAGGCTGTTCAGCCAGGTACAGGTACAGTGACTCACACTATAATCCCAGCACTTTGGGAGGCTAAGGTGGGAGGATGGCTTGAGCCCAGGAGTTCAAAAACAGCCTGGGCAACATAGTGAGACTCTGTCTCCACAAAAAAATAAAAAATTAGATGGGTGTGGTAGCACACACCTGCAGTCTCAGCTACTCAAGAGCTGAAATGGGAGGATTTCTTGAGGTTGGGAGGTCAAGGCTGCAGTGAGCCATGAGCACGCCACTTCATTCCAGCCTGGGTGACAGAGTGAGACCCTGTTTCTAAAAAAGAAAAGAAGCTCTTCTACTCCGTACTGAGATTCAGAAAGATCAGCAATAAATATTGTTAGAGACTTTTTTTAAAAGTGCAGAATGTATATGTTCCCATTTGTGTCTGTAGGTGGGTGAGGAGAATATATTAACCTGCACAGAGTACCTTTGGAGAGAAACACGAAAAAAACTGGTGAAAAGTGGTTGCCTCCAGGAGAGGAAACTGGGTGCCTGAGAAAGTCAGGAAGGGAGAGAAAGACTCAGGTTTCATATCCCACTCTTTCATATCTTTTGAATTCTATACTATGTTTCTTTTTATTTTAAAAATAAATAAATAAAATTCACCAGGACTTCTAATGTCTCAAAAGAAGACATGATGTTATACAAAGGCTAAAATCTAAAAATACGTACTGTCTCCACATCCCACTCCCTTTCTCTCTCTTCCAGCCCTCTTGAAATGATCCACCTTTCTCAACTTAGTTACATTTGAGCTTTAAGGTCAAAGACACTTCACTCCACAAAAAGGCAGGCCAGGCACAATGACTCACCCCTGTAATCCTAGCACTTTGGGAGGCCAAGGCAAGAGGATTGCATGAGATCAGGGGTTCAAAACCAGCCTCAGTGACATAGCAAGACTTTATCTCTACAAAAAATGTAAAAATGTGGTGAGTGTGATGGCGCATGCCTGTAGTCCCAACTACTCAGGAGTACCTGTAGTCCCAGCTACTGAGGAGGCTGAGGCAGGAGGACAGCTTGAGCCCAGGAGTTTGAGGTTACAATGAACTATGATTGCATCCCCACCCTCCAACTTGGGCAACAGAGTGAGACCCTGTCTCAAAAAAAAAAAAAAGCAATATACCATTACAAAAAGGGGTTGTGTCTAACATCAGACCTGGGTGCCTGTGCTGGACAAGGGTCCACAGAACGAACAAATGCTTACCTTTACATCTGTGCCCACGAATAGTGACTTTCAGGAAGTACCCACCTCACTGTACACACTTCAGGGGCTGAGTAGGGAAGGACACCGGGCCCGAATGGAACTACCAGTTAGAGCGAGGTCTAACTATCAGTTTAACAGGGAACATGCTCCACAGATGAGCTGTTCCACCGTGACCCATCCATTATTCTCATTCCTCTCCACCCGCCAGCTACCAGAACAAAGGAAACCTACCAAAATAATACAAATGTGTGAAGACAGGAAAGGCCTAAGGATAGAATGAGTGTGACACATCTCACACTTTTCCCTACTTCAATGAGGATACTTATTTTTCACTAGTTTTTTCGATGTACACAGTCTGGGGGTTGTTCATCTCATCATATCTTGCTGAACATCTAAGATTTCCTGTAATAATGCAACTTAATCCCAATTTTTCAAAATAACTGTGGATTCTCTAAGTTCATGAAAATAAAAACTTACCTAGCTCTTCCTCTATCATCTTTCCGTCCAGGCTCTGAGAGCAAAGCAAAAAATTACACTTTGGGGAGCCTACCTAGAATAAACAAATCTAAGATGTACATTAAAAAGATGTGATGTCGCATGGTCCTAAAGCCATCCTTTCTAAACTGACCATATCTCGAAAGGCACGTGAAAGAAAAGCATCTATGCAGAGCAAAATGCATGACGGTGAAATTGAGACAGAGATCCAAGCAGAGAGTTCACACAAGCATCTCCCAAAACCACAGAAATAGGGACATAGCCCCTAAACTCTAGGCACAGCCACTGGAAATGGGAGCACAATTAGCTCCCTAAGACCTTCCCTTCTCAACCATCTCACATGCAACAGCCCCATCTGATTTTACCCATTGTTGGACACTCGTTTCTGGTACCTGACTGACTTAGTTAAGAACCAAACAACTGTTCACCCACGTCGCCCAGGACTCCAGTCATGCCATACTGATTCCGGGTTCTTTGTGGCTGAGGGTAGCAAGGGAAAAATCAATTCTCAATACTTCCAATTTTGTTTTGTGTTTCTTGAAAACCAAATGAGCAAAATTGTGTTTACCGATGAAAATCTGAAGGTCAAGGATTAAGTCCTTTTACTTTACTGGAAATCAGAGCTTCCTGGTCATAACAGGGACATCCTTTTCAATTATCAGAGCTCTGTAAGAAATGCCCCAAATTTACTCATTGATCAAATATGTACAGAGCACCTATGTGTACCAAGCCCTATAGACCCAGATGCAAACAAAATAGACAAACATCTCTTGCATAGTAACTACTTGCTTGTTACTATTAATAGTAATGCAAATGCAAAGGCAGCTGCAGCTCTTAGTTCAATAAAAAAAGATTTTTAAAAAACAGAGAATGAGGGAAAAGTCACATTTAGGCAAATATTAACAACTGGTTGTTCAAGGTAAAAGTGTGCATGGGTGTTTGCTGTACTACTACTGCAACTTTTCTATAGGTTTGAAATTTTTTAAAATAAAAATACTAAGACAAAAAGGTAGGGTTATAAGTATAAAATGTATTCCAAGCAGCCAAGTAGCTGGTGAGACTTCATTACAGAAGAATTTCTGTTAATAAATGGAAATTAGACAGTCATCACTTGACAACCTTTAATGAAATTATGACTCTAGCAACCATCATCAATGGATGCTACAATCTTGAGAGGGGAGTCTGATGAGGGCTCTAAAATGGAGACTCACACAGCCCTTCCCCCACTGGTCAATCACAGGCTGAAAGTGGAATGACCAGACACCTGTGCCTTCTCATACCTGTGCCTTCAAGGCAATACAGTGGGATGTACATGGCATCACCTACAAAGTATTCCTGCCAAAACTGAGCCTAAATGGAACTCCCAGTTAGAGCTACACCCAAATATCAGTTTAACAGGGAACATGAGAGACAAAGAGACAAGTTAAACACTGTGACTAGGAAGCAACAGACCAAATCCAGAATGTGGGAAATTCTACAGGACAAGCTTCTTTAAAAACGGAAATCATCATGGCCACCTGGGCAACACAGCAAGACCTTGTCTCTACAAAAAATTTTTAAAAATTTAGCCAGGCATGGTGGCATGCACCTGTCCCAGCTAATCCCAGCTAATGCTGAGGCAGGAGGATCACTCAAGCCTAGGAGTTCAAGGTTGCAGTGAGCTATGATCATGCCACTGCACTCTCTAGCCTGAGCAACAGAGCAAGACCCTGTTTCTAAAAAAGAAGGAGGGAGGGAGGGAAGGAGGGAAGGAAGGGAGGGAGGGAGGAAGAGAGGATCAATGGCATTGGGAAAAAAATTGGGGGAGTGGTGATTGTTGCAGAATAAAAGAGAGACTATAGCAATATAACAATTAGGCCAGGCACGGTGGCTCACACCTGTAATCCCAGCACTTTGGGAGGCTGAGATAGGAGGATCACCTGAGGTCAGGAGTTCAAGATCAGCTTGGCCAACATGGCAAAACCCTGTCTCTACTAAAAATACAAAAATTAGCCAGGTGTGGTGGCACGTACCTGTAGTCTCAGCTACTTGGGAGGCTGAGGTGGGAGAACTGCTTGAACCTGGGAGGCGGAGACTGCAGTGAGCCGAGATTGCACCACTGCATTCCAGGCTGGCAACAGAGTGAGACTCCATCAAAAAAAAAAAAAGAAAGAACGAACGAACGAAAGAACAGAAAAACCAAGGAATGAACAAACAAATGAAAAAAAAGGAAGGAAGGAAGGAAGGAAGGAAGGAAGGAAGGAAGGAAGGAAGGAAGGAAG
>NC_045439.1:30487409-30514237 GCF_002776525.5 Piliocolobus tephrosceles
AAGGAAGGAAGGAAGGAAGGAAGGAAGGAAGGAAGGAAGGAAGGAAGACTAAATACAGTATATGGACCTTGATTTGTCCTTTTTACAATCTACCTATAAAACACATTTTTGAGACAATGGAAGTAACTCAACATGATGTGGATATCAGATGACATTAGGAATTATTAATTTTGATATGTATGCTAATGTCATGATGGTTAATAAACCAAAACAGTCCTTTAATAAAAATGATCTCCAGCAGCAGCAGGAAAGGTATGAGGGAGGGAATCAATTGCATTATTTACATATTGTTAAGCTTTTCTACTCATCCTTGGCCTCGTACAGGATAAAGCATGTTCACATCCATAGGTATATCTTCTTGAGACTAAATAACTGTGTGCCCTTATATATGTCTGACATAGTACTTCCCTGGCTTTTTCAAGACATGAAACAGTTAAAAAGAACACGTAAATGGCTAACTGGGGTCGATGGATGGAGACTTCTCGTGGCCACAGGTGACCAGCCTAAGGGCCTTGGCTAGGTCCACACCACAGGCAGGGAGTGCCCACATCATGGCACACCAGCACCCACAGTGCAGCATATGGCACACCAGCTGGGCAGCTCCAGCTAACCTTCTCTCTGTGACACCTTTCTGGGAAATTGACTTCTATGGGGATGGACAGCCTATAACAGAGCTGGTTTAAGAGGATAGAACATATGTTTGTAACTGTGCTTACAGATCTAGGAGCCCTCTGGCTCCATGAGTTTTTGCTTTTCACACTTTTTAGCCTAATAGGAGTTAACTATTTGCTGCTAAAGGGAGGCAAAGAGATTCTGGTATGGCAATGACATAGAGGGAGAGGACAGAAGCCCTTTAGTATTCTTGGAACATCTATGCCATTAAAAAAAGAGAGAGAGAAAGAGAGAAGGAGGAGGGAAGGGGGATAACCTCGGGACCAGCACACAGCAGTTCTACCGCCATCTTGATGTCCTTGATGCGTGCAGATGGTGTGGAAGTGGCTGGCACCAGAACAGCCCATGAGAAGGAATGAGCAGCCAATGGAGATTTATGTGAGGAGAGTGAGATGGACAAGGTAAAATTGTCAGGAGGAGTTGTTAGAAAGTAAAATATATTGTGACAATTCCACTCCTGCCGTTCATCAATAAACTGACAGATCATTTAGTGTCAATTAGGAGTGATAGATGGACAAGTCCCCATGATCCTGGGCCAAAATTAATGGCTGGGAGGGAGAGGGTGATTGAAAATGACGGCTGACATTGAGAGCAAAGTCCTGAAAGTCCCTGAGGGGCCATTACTTGCCTCATTCCCTTGCAGATCAATGCAGGGACAAACCCAAAAACAGACACTTTGAGACAAAACTTAATCAAACTACCTTTCCTTCTCTTTACCAAGCTGGCTTTCTCTCTTCAGCTCTATTCCCCATGGCCAAGTCAGTGACCCACCATAAGTGTCCCACCTCGGGCAACTTCAGAGCCAAGGACAGCTCCAAGACGGAGTCTCTGGTGTAGCTATGACTCTGACGACAAGGGTAGAAGGGAATGGTAGTGATCCCAGGCCCCATGTCATTCCTGAACTTAGCCCTCTCTGTGGCTCAGGGACGAGCAATTGAGCCCTGGCACCCAACATCTCTAACCAGTGAGGTGGCTGATACATGTTCTGCTCTCTATCTTGGGCAGTGTTATGCAAATAAAGCCAAGGTATCCCAGAAACTCGTATTCCTTAGCTATGAGCTCCTCAATCAGATTCACAAACAGCCCTTCTACTTCTCACTGGTGACACTTTCCTCCTACCTTCTTTGCACAGGGATACCTACCTTATTGAACAGAATCTACCCAACAGAGTTGGTGTAATGCACATATAAGGTGCTGCAATGGACTGAATATTTGTGTCTCCCCAAAATTCTTATGTTGAAATCCTAATCCCCAATGTGATGTTGTTTGGAGGTGGGACTTTCAGAGCTGATTAGGTTTAGATGAGATTATGAGGTTGGAGCCCTCATGATGGGGACAAGAAAGAAACATAAAATGTCACTCCTTATGTGCACATACCAAGGAAAGACACTTAAGGACACAACTAGGAAAACGGCTCTCACCAAGAACCCAACCATGATGGCACCCTGATCTCAGATTTCCAGCCTCCAGAATCATGAGAAATAAATGTTTGTTGTTTAAACCTCCCCGTATATGGTAACTTGTTATAGCAGCCAAATTAAGACAAGTAACTAGCACAGTGCCATTGTTATTATCATCCAAAAAGAATTTCAGGTGAATATGCTATTTTCCGGGGTCAATCCTCTGCTGTAACTAGACTGACAATAAAGTTACTATCACTCCCACAACACCAAATCTTAAACCAAAATGCCTTCTTCATGATCCTGTTCTGACCATCAAAATTCATCCAGCTTGACTCCTATCTCCTCTGTAAGACACTCCCTGACCATAATGATTACTCTCTCTTCTGATGTCACATCACCAGTGTTACTCATTCATTTGTTCCTCACTTACAATGTGCACCTTCTGCCAATATGCTCCTTTTGCCATTTCTGATTTTTGTGGGTGAAAATGTCTCCTAAATTAGAATTCGAGTTCTTGCAGGACAGGAAGTATATCTTCCACTCTGGTACTCACTACAGTATCCAGCAAATAGTAGGAGCTCATGTTTCCAACCTTAATGAGGTAGGTCCTCAAAGCAGCTCAAAAGTTGCCTCTCTTACCTCTTGTCAGCCTCTTTTTCTGTTTTAAATCTGTTCTACTTCAAGATGCCACTCTCCTTTGCCTCAACAAGCTCAACAGTCAGTCTGTCTTCCCACTTTGAAAAACGGAAAAAAAAAGAGAAGCCAAACCAAAAGGAAATTCTCTAAATTCCCCATTCCCCTCAACCATCCTCAATAACTTACCCATCCTTTCCAACTCTGTCTGTTTCGGAGAAAAACTATCCACCTTCCCTCCTCCTGTCCAAGGTCAACCAATCTCTTCTGGAAGGTCTTATCCTATCCCTCCAGGATCCTGCCACATCAATTAACCCCCTACTTAATTTCTAATTACTCTTTCCTCAAATATTAGACATGATTCTTAATCTACACTCTTCTTCCAAATACTGTTCCATCCTTTTCCTTTTTTCATAGTATCCTATGTTACTGGCCAGTTCCTCATGTCCCATTTCCTCTTCAATCTACTGCAATCTGGCTCGGGCTCCAAAGCAAATCACTGTAACCACTTTCTCAAAGGCCCCTTGTAACCTCCAAACAGCCAAATCCAAGGATCTGTCCTTGTCTTCTCCTGTTTTTGTAGATGACTCAAAGCACATCTGTTTTTTGACCTCCCTTCTGGATGCTTGAGCTGCGGAAATTACCCACATGTCCCCACCATCAGCCCCTAAATCAGGTCTCTCCTGCCTTCCCTCGCTTACAGCACCATTACCCAACCAGACACCTAAGTGGGGCTCCTTGCAGTGACCTTCAACTCCTCCCTCTGCCCCACATCCAACCACTGGCATTTCTATTAACTCTACCTCCAAAATGTCTCCACATCATCTTTCCTTTCCATCCTCCCACCACAGCCCTGGTTTAGGCTCTTATCTTTCATGCAGATTCTTACTTCCCAACAGGTCTTCCAGCCTCTCAGCTCTCCACCTTCCACACTGAAAGCAAAGTGACCATTTAAAAATACTGATCTGCTAATGCTATCCCTTCCCTCCTCCCCTTACCCCACAACAGGCCCCGGTGTGTGATGTTCCCCTTCCTGTGTCACAGTGTTCTCACTGTTTGATTCCCACCTTTGAGTGAGAACACGCAGCGTTTGGTTTTCTGTTCTTGCAATAGTTTGCTAAGAATGATGGTTTCCAGCTGCATCCACGTACCTACAAAGGACATGAACTCATCCCTTTTTATGACTACATAGTATTCTACGGTGTATACGTGTACCCTAGAACTTAAAGTATAATAAAAAACAATTAATTAAAAAATACTGATCTGATCATTTGTATGTTGAATAAATAGTCACCAAACGCTTATTATGGACTAGGCACTGTGCAAAAGACTGGGGGCATGTAAATAAGGGAGTGTGTCTCCTCTCGTGGAGCTTACATTGCAGCAGATAGAAGAAGAGATTATGTACGCATGCATGTGGATAGGTCAGGTAGCAGTAAATAAAGCAGGCAATGGGGACCACAGAGCGATGAGGGGTGCTACTTTATGTAAAGTGAGGTCAGGTAGGATCTTGTAAGCCATGGTAAGGACTTTGGGTTTTACTTTGACTGGGTGGCATGCTACTGCAGGGTTCTGAGTATACAAGTAAAAGGTTTGCACCTATGTTTTGAAAGAGTCACTCTGGTTATGCAGAGATAACACAAAAGGAGTCTCGTCAGGAAGGTCTCACTTGAGCCAGTGCAAGAAATGATGGCTGCGGTCAGGGGCTGGCAGTTCAGATAACAGATGTATTCCAACAGTAGACTTAACAGGGTTTGCTGGCAGACTGAATAGGGTGATATAAAGAGAGGAGGCCAGGATAATTCCAAAGTTTACAATCTGAGCAATTAGGAAGATAGAGTCAGCACTTACCAAGATCTAGGGAAGACTTTGGAGGCACAATTAGGGGAGGGGGTAGAAGGGGTCGAAATTAAGAAGACTAATTTGGATGTGTCAGGTTTGTGTTGCATATTCCCGTTGAAAACATCAAGCAGGCAAATGGCTGTCCAGAAGGAGAACTGGGCTGGAAATATAAATTCTGGAGTCATCACTGCGTAGACGAGAGTCAAACCTGAGACCGCGTTGAGATCATGCAGAAAGTGAGTGTTGACAGAAGAGAGGAGGTTAGAGAAGAGCCCAGGGCACTCCAACATTTCGAGGGGTCAGAACCAGGCCAGACTGAAAAGTCAAGCAAGTGAATACCTCGGAAAGTAATACGTGACAAGGAAAAGCTTCTCTCTCCAAGAGGAAATGGATTTGATCTGGAAAAATCTTTAATATTTCCACTGAGGAATGAATACTTGTGATAATCTTTTGTTCTCTAAGAAGCAGACAGGATTTGTCTTATTTTCTTATTTCAAAATAAATTCCAGATATGACAAATACTAAAATCCCCTAATAATTTAGGAAAACAAAGCTCCTCCATAAGATTCACATTAATAGATGAGACCAGCATTTCTGCATCACCTTCTTGTTTTTCCTAACACTAAAAATGACTGTTATGGTCTATGGAAAATAGTATGGTACATAATAGCATAGAAATAGAGAGACCACTAGCACAGAATAACACATCCAAAAACAGACTTGGATACATACAAAGATTTAGAATACGATAAAGGTGGCTTCTCAAATCACTAGAGAAAGATGGATTTTTAAATAAATGGTGCTGGGACAATAGCCATTTAGAAAAAAGTAAAACCATACACCAAAATAAATTCCACATGGATCAGCAATCTCAATTTTTAAAATGAAAGAGCATGGCTATATTCCAATAAAACTTTATAAAATAGGCAGCCAGCCTGTGGGCCATAGTTCACTGATACCTAGGATATAGAAACAAAGGAGGAGAAATATAAAAACTTATATATACATATATAATTTATATATGTATATTATATTATATAATGTTTATATACATATATATAATTATATATATATGTATGTTTACTTTTCAAAAAGACGTATAGGAAAGATAAACCAGAAACTAATAAAGCAACTACCTATAAGGGATGGACGGGAATGAGGTGGAGGGATGATAAGGATGGGAGTGAGACATCACTGAGTATACCTTTCTGTACAATTTTAACTCTTCATTCGTGTAAATGTTCTACATATTCAAGAGTACATTAAATAAAAAGGATTTTCAAAAACCTTAAAATTGAACACAGAAACAAGTGAATGTAATTGTGTATTAAATTGATACCTTAACCTATATGAGAAATAATTCAAATAACTTCTGAAAACAGTATCCTGAACCTTAGTGTGATATATTCTTTTTTTTTTTTTTTTGAGATGGAGTCTCGCTCTGTTGCCCAGGCTGGAGTGCAGTGGCACAATCTCGGCTCACTGCAAGCTCCGCCTCCCGGGTTCATGCTGTTCTCTTGCCTCAGCCTCCTGAGTAGCTGGGACTACAGGCGCCCGCCACTGGGCTAATTTTTGTATTTTTAGTAAAGACGGGGTTTCACCTTATTAGCCAGGATGGTCTCGATCTCTTGACCTCGTGATCTTCCCGCCTCGGCCTCCCAAAGTGCTGGGATTACAGGCATGAGCCACCGCACCCGGCCTAGTGTGCTATATTCTAAGGACAAAAAGAACCACAAGAAATCTTGAGCTTTACTTAGGAGTTTGTTTTTGATAATGACATTAGTATAGTAACTGTAAAACTATTTTATGTGTGTTACAGGATAGAGCGTATTTTTAAAAATGTGTTTACTAGTTCTACCTACTAAAAGAGCCTAGAAGCAAAGATATCCAATAGCAATGCAGTGTGCCCATAGATCTTGAATTCTATAACTATTCTCCACCAAAAGGACCCAGGCCTCCTTGGAGAAGCAGCTGACTCCTGGACTGAATCTGGAAAATACAAAATTATTCTGGAATATCTTGCTGCATTGAAAAGCAAGCACTTACTCAAATACTAATACAGCACAAAGGCGTAAGAGCCATCCTGAAGTTCTCCCTGGCCAAACATGGGACAATCTGAGCTCTAATAAACATAAATATTATAGAAAAAAAAAAGTGATGATGGAAATGAGTTATAACACAATGAACAATACAAATCCATGAGTCCAGTTGGGTGCAGTAGTTCATGGCTATAATCTCAGCACTTTGGGAGGCCAAAGTAGGAGGACTGCCAGGAGTTTGAGACCAGCCTTGGCAACATAGTGAGACCACAGTTCTACAAAAATAAGAATTTAAAAAAATTAGCCAGGCATTGTGGTACATGCCTGCACTCCTAGCTACTGGGGAGGCTGAGGCAGGAGAATCACTTGAGCCCAGGAGTCTGAGGTTACAGTGAACTATGATTGCACCATTGCACTCCAGCCTGGGCAACAGAGAAAGAGAAAGATCCTGTCTCAAAAATAAATAAATAAATAATTTAAAAAGTACAAAAATAGACACATAGGCCAATGGAACAGAGCAGAAAACCTAGAACTAGAACAGCATACCTTCAACCAACCAATCTGTGGCAAAGTTGACAAAAATAAGCAACAGGGAAAAGACATCCTATTCAACAAATGGTGCTGGGAAAACTAGCTAACCATATGTAAAAGAATGAAACTGGACCCTTCTTATCACTATATAAGAAAAATTAGCTCAAGATGGATCCAAGACTTAAGTGTAAGACTTCAAAACTGTAAAAATCCTAGAAGAAAGCTTAGGAAATACCCTTCTGGATGTCAGCTTTGGCAAAGAATTTATGACCAAGTCCTCAAAAGCAACTGTGACAAAAGGAAAAATGGACAAGTGGGATCTAATTAAATTAACGAGTTTCTGCACAGCAAGAGAAACTATCAACAGGGTAAACAAACCTACAGAATGGGAGAACATTTTTGCAAACTATGCATCTGACAAAGGATTAATATCCAGAATAGGAACTTAAACAAATCAACAAGGAAAAAACAAATAACCCCATTAAAAAGTGGGCAAAGGCCATGAACAGATACTTCTCAGAAGAAGACACACAAGCAGCCAACAAACATATGAATAAATGCTTAACATCACTATCAGAGAAATGCAAATTGAAGCCACACAATGAGATACCATCTCAAACCTGTCAGAATGGCTATTGTTAAAAAAGTCAAAAAATAACAGATGTTGGCGAGGCTTCTGAGAAAAAGGAATGCTTACACACTGTTGGTGGGAATGTAAATTAGTTTAGCCACTGTAGAAAGCAGTCTGGAGATTTCTCAAAGAACTAAAAATAGAACTACCATTTGACCCAGCAATCCCATTACTGGGTGGTATATACATACCCAAAGGAAAATAAATCATTCTATCAAAAAGACACATGCAAACATATATTCATCGCAGCACTGTTCACAACAGGAAAGACATGGAATCAACCTAGGTGTCCATCAATGGTGGACTGGATAAAGAAAATGTAATATATATATATATATATATATACACACACACACACACACACATATATATATCACATAGAATACTATGTAACCATTTAAAAGAATGAAATCACATCTTTGCAGCACTATGGATACAGCTGGAGGCCATTATCCTAAACAAACAAATGCAGAAACAGAAAACCAAATATTGGAGGTCTCACTTATAAGTAGGAGCTAAATCCTGGGCACATACAAACATAGAGCTGGGAAAAACAGACACTGGGGACTCCAAAAGGGGCTGTGGGCGAGGACTGAAAAGCTTCCTATTGGGTACTGTGTTCACTATCTGAGTGATAGGATCAATAGAGGCTCAAACCTCAGCATCATACAATATACCCTTGTAACAAACCTGCACATGTATCTCCTGATTCTAAAATAAAACAGTTTTTTTTTTTTAATCCATGAGTCCATGATTTTAAAGAGAGAAAGCAATAGAAAAAGAAAAAAGGAGAAAAGGAAATTCTTCTTTATAAAAAAAACTCCAAGCAATTAATATAGAATGGTAGTATTAGAAAGTTAACATTTTGCAATCCCCGATATAATAACTGATTCTGGCAAGGATCATTAATGGATGCTAAAACTGGGTGAAAGGGTGTGGGTGAACAGGATTCAAAGTGGTACCCCAAACAATTACTAATTATTGATAAAGGAAAAAAAGAACCTTTGCAATGGAGAGATCTAGAGATCACCACCTAGACCAAGTGATAAAACTTAGTAACACCAACCAAGGGATCAGCTGATGTCACATGCCTCCTAATTTGATAAGCTAAGAAGGACATGTGATCACCTGTTCTGGTCAACAATCTTTAACTTGAATCTTATCATGAAGAATCAATTAGAGAAACCCAGAATGTGAGACATTCTACAACACAACCGGCCTGGGTTCCTCAAAAAAGTCAATGTCTTGGTGGGGAATGGGGAAGGGTGAGGACTAGTTTAGATAAAGAGAGACTAAAAAGACAACTATGAAATGCAGTATTTGAGCTCTGATTGGATCCTGGAGTTATAAGAGACATCTGGGGGAACAAAGGGGGGTATTGAAATATAAACTATATATTAAATATTATTAAACCACCATGAAATGTCTTAGGTATGAGTGATACTGTGAAACTGTAGAGAATGTCATTAATCTTGAGAGATGCATGCTAAAGTATTTAGGGGTGAAATGTCATGGCATCTACAACTTACTTTCAGGTTCAGGAAAAAGAGTGTATAGGGGGATGTTGGGGAATAGGGAGAGAGAAAAAAGTGGGAGGAGAAGGTGGAAAAAAACGGAAGTAAATATTTTTAATAGTGATATTTTGTTTTTTTTAATTTAACTTTTAAGTTCAGGGGTACATATGCAGGTTTGTTATATAGGTAAACTTGTGTCACAGGGGTTTGTTGTACAAATTATTTCATCACCATGGCATTAAGCAGTTATTTTTCCTGATCCTTTCCAATTTCCCACCCTCCACCTTTCAATAGGCCCCAGCGTGTGTTGTTCTCTATGTGTCCATGTGTTCTCATCATTTAGCTTCCATTTACAAGTGAGAACATACAGTGTCCGATTTTCTGTTCCTGCGTTAGTTTGCTAAGGATAGTGGCCTGCAGCTCTATCCATGTTCCTGCAAAGGACATGATCTTGTTCTTTTTTATGGCTACATACTATTCCATGATGTATATGTACAACATTTTCTTTATTCAGTCTACCATTGATGGGCATTAAGGTTGATTCCATGTCTTTGCTATTGCAAATAGTGCTGCAATGAACATACACATGCATGTGTCTTTATAATAAAATGATATATTATTTTGGGTATATACCCAGTAATGGGATTGCTGGGTCAAATGGTATTTCTGCCTCTAGGTCTCTGAAGAATCACCACACTGTCTTCCACAATGACTGAGCTAATTTACACTCATGCCAACACTGTACAATCGTTCCTTTTTCTCTGCAACCTCACCAGCATCTGTTGTTGTTGTTATTATGATGATGATGATGATGATGATGATGATGATGATGATGATGATTTGAGTTTTACTCTGGTTGCCCAGGCTGGAGTACAATGGCACAATCTGGGCTCACTGCAACCTCTGCCTCCCAGGTTCAAGCAATTCTCCTGCCTCAGCCTCCTGAGTAGCTAGGATTACAGGCATGCATCACCACGCCCAGCTAATTTTGTATTTTTAGTAGAGATGGGGGATTCTCCCTGTTGGTCAGGCTAGTCTCAAACTCCCGACCTCAGGTGATTTGCCCACCTTGGCCTCCCAAAGTGCTGGGATTACAGGTGTGAGCCACCATGCCTGGCCATATTTTTTTGACTTTTTAATAACTGCCATTCTGACTGGTGTGAGATGGTATCTCATTGTGGTTTTGATTTGCATTTCTCTAATGATCAGTGATGTTGAGCTTGCTGGCTGCATGTATGTCTTTCTTTTAGAAAGTGTTTATTCATCCTTTAATGGGGTTGGTTTTTTTCTTGTGAATTTAAGTTCCTTATAGATGCAGATATTACACTTTTGTCAGATGCATAGTTTGCAAAAGTTTCTCCCATTCTCTAGGTTGTCTGCTCACTCTGTTGACAGTTTCCTTTGCTGTGCAGAAGTGCTTTACTTTAATCAGATCCCATTTGTCAATTTTTGATTTTGTTGTGATTGCTTTTGATGTCTTCATCATGAAATCTTTGCCTGATCCTATGTCCGGAATGGTATTGCCTAGGTTGTCTTCAACAATAAAAAACAGAGTTTTTGTATTTTTGGGTTTTACATTTAGTCTTTTATGCATATTGAGTTAATTTTTGTACATGGTGTAAAGAAAGCGTCCAGTTTCAATCTTCTGCATATGACTAGCCAGTTATCTCAACACCATTTATTGAATAAGGAATCCTTCCCCCATTGCTTTTTTTGTCAGGTTTGTTGAAGATAGTTGCAGGTATGGGGTCTTATTTCTGAGTTCTCTATTCTGTTCTATTGGTCTGTGTGTCTCTTTTTGTACAGTACCATGCTGTTTTGGTTACTGTATCCCTGTAGTATAGTTTGAAGTTGCATAGTGTGATGCCTCCAGGTGTTTGTGCTTTTGTTTGCTTAGGATTGCCTTGGCTATTTGGGCCCTTTTTTGTTCCATATAAATTTTAAAATAGTTTTTTCTAGAAAAGTTCTGTGAAGAATGTCAATGTAGTTTAATAGAAATAGCACTGAATCTATAAATTGCTTTTGCCAGTATGGTCATTTTAACAATATTGAGTCTTCCTGTCCATAAGCATGGACTGTTTCTCCATTTGTTTGCATCATCTCTGACTTCTTTGAACAGTGTTTTGTAGTTGTCATAGAGATCGTTCAAGATAGTGCCATTTTGAAGGCAACAACTGCTCAAGTAAATTCTAAACTAGAATAATGACTATTCTTTGAGAAACTATTCCCGTGTACATCTTAAGTAGTTAAATTTGATAACTGGCCATCCCACTGGCATATTTTTTTTTATCTTTCATCTAAGACTTAGTGCAAGAGATTAAGTAATGAAATGATTTGTAATCCAGTCTTTAGAACTGGACTCTGAACTAAACTAAAAGACATTAAGCACTTGCTCCTTCTGACTTATAGGCATCTATGACTCCACTTACTTCGTCCATAAAATGGGACCAAAGGTAAAGGCTAGCAAAATGTCTCGGTCTTACTATTATATTTTCTGTCAGGCTGGCCTAGATTAACTATATTTAAGCAATGAATCAAACTTCAAGAATCACAAAGACTAACTGTAATCAAAGCCTGTTTAAAGCATCTGGAAGGTGCTGATAGCTACAGAGGCTAACAAATGTGGCTGAAGGTGACAGCCAGCACCATCCTACTATAGATGCCATTTACAGAGCACATGTTACCTAACACTTTTATGTTTTAGAACCATAAAACGTAGAGAGACCTGCCTTATTACTTTACTCCTTATGCACTGTTGTTATTCATAACTTAATTGCAGCACAAGCTAGGTACTAGCTTTATGCTGAGTACTCTTCCTGTGTGTTCAAGACTCAGAACAATTCTTTGCAATAGGTGTTATTATTGCTACTTTACAGGGTTAAGTAACTTCCCCAAGTTTACACAGCCAGTTAAATGCTGAAACCTAAATTCAAACCCTGGTATGTCTGAATCAGATACCCATGGTTTTAACCTTACTGTGATGTTGCTACCTACGAGTAAAACAAGAGATGACATAATTACCACACCTTAGCATGAAAACTCTGCCAGTTTGAGCACGGAAAAATGCGAGAGAGTATGTGGCAGGAAGAAGTTGGAGGAACACTTTCTCCTTATTTGAAACAAGGTAATTCTGAAACCATCCCTGAGATGTGGATGCTTATCCTGGATGGATGAAGATCTTGCAGAGATTTCTACTCTAGGTCATGTGCATTCCCAGATGCTGGCAGAAATCCAAGGGGATATCATTCATTGATTATGTCTAACTCAAACTTGTCCAACCTGCCTTATTTTGTTGTTGTTCTGTTTTGTTTTATTTTAGGCTTTTAGCAGCCTGAATCCATGGTTTTTAGTTTCTGTCTCTAGTGATAAGTGGAAAAGAGGAATGAAGAAGGGGTTTTACTGGCTCAACCAGAAACAGAAACTAAGAATCTGTGACTGTATTCTCTCTCTTGAACACCCCTGGCTAATTCTTACCAACATAAGGTTTAGAAAATACTTCTGATACTACAGTTTGGAAAGCTGACATTCCTATGCTTAAGGCTTTAATGTAGTTCACATTAAGAAGATTCCTGATATTCAAAATAACCATTGCTTTTCTTGATCTGTAATTACTTCTCCCAAACAGACCCTTCATATGAAGCATTTATGGCACCATAAAGATCCCAAAGCTCCTGCAACTCATAAACATCACCACCTGCCAGAATGCCTGTGAGAAGAATATGGTCGAAGCCTATCTATGAGGACAGAATAGGGATAAGAAACAGTCATCATCATCATCATAATAGCCAACATCTACAAGTGCTTCCTAAATGCTTCTCTCTCTTCTAAATATTTTACACACATGAATTCATTTAATCCTCACAATGATCCTTTCAAGTAAGAACTATTTTTAACCCCATTGTAGAGATACAGAAATGGAGACCAGAGATGTTAAATTACTTGCTTGGGATCTCTTAGATAATAAATGAGATAGTTAGGATTCAAAGCTAGGCAGCTGGCTCCAGTACCTGCGGCTCTCACCACGCTCTGCCGCCTCTCAATGTGGAACCACAGGGATCAGCTTCTGGTCTAAGCTGTGGAAAGGCTGGGAGGGCTAAACACAACAGCAACATTCCTGTTACATATATAATTTCCTTTAGTCTTTGAATCGCCCTGTAGGGAACATCAGTGTGTCCATCCAGGGGCTCAGCCATGGTTAACACCTTGCTCAACATCATCCAGCTCAGAGAGAATGGCATCTGCATCTACAGTCCCACACTGTGAGCCCTATGCAGTTTATAAAGTGCTGCCACATACACTGTGACATCAGGTTTCCCAGCCTTTCCAGGAGCTATGGAGAGGCTGATGAGATAATGTTAGTTATGGTTATGGTATCAATATTCATGCCAGCTTACAGTAAACACAAGATACCAACTAGGCAGGGTGATGGGACATCTGTATTGTTTCCCTTTATGAAGGATGACAGATACATGTCAGGGGAGGACATACCGCAGAGTTCATCAGCAGTTACAACAGGCAATTCCATTATGTTTAGAAAATTAAGAACACAGAATGTTACAACACGAGTAAACTTTGAAAACATTATGACAAGTGAGAGAAGCCAGCCATAAAGGACCACATAATATAGATTCTACTTACATGAAATGTCCAGAATACGCAAATCAGAGAGAGAGAAAGTTGACTGGTAACCACCTAGATCTAGGGAGGTCGGGGGGACATGGGAAGTGCTGCTAATAGATACAGGGTTTCTTTTGGTGGGGGGGTGATAAAAATGTTGTAAAATTGATTGTGGTAATGGTTGCACAACTCTGTGACTATATTAAGAATGATTAAATTGTACATTTTAAGTGGGTGAATTGTATGGTATGTAAATTTTTTCTCAATAAAGTTATTGTGAAAAATAAAACAACACAGGAGCAAAGTCCCCCCAGCCGTGTCCACCCCCACCCCCACTCTTATGAGCTGCTGGTACTCACTTCGAAGCCTTCACGGAATCACATGCCCAGCCTCCCTCTCGGCAGCGAGGTAATTTAGGAGAGGAAGTCTACAAGGAAAGAGAAGTCAAAAGAACACATTCACTCAACATTTGCATTTATTTTATTTTATTTTTTATTTTCTATTTTTTGAGATGAAATCTCGCTCTGTCACCCAGGCTGCAGTGCAGTGGCGTGACCTCAGCTCACTGGAACCTCCGCCTCCTGGGTTCAAGCAACTCTCCTGTCTCAGCCTCCCGAGTAGCTGGGATTATAGGCGTGCACCACCACACAGAGCTAATTTTTGTATTTTTAGTAGACACAGGGTTTCACCATGTTGGCCAGGCTGGTCTCAAACTCCTGACCTCAAGTGATCCACCCGCCTGGGCCTCCCAAAGTGCTGGTATTACAGGTGTGACCCACTGTGCCCGACCAACATTTGTGTTTGAGCACCACAATGGCTGAGGGTAATCTCACCTACAGCAACCAATATTCGGCCTACCTTCTGAATAAAAATACAGTGACCTTTCTAACTTACTATGAAAATCTGGGTTCCTTCATACCCTCCTGGTGAGTTACAAATTGGCACGTTTCTGGAGGGCTATTTGGTGATGTTTATTGAAAACCTTAAAAATGCTCATACTTTTTAATTTTTTTATCAAGGAAATATTTATGTATTTATTTTATTATACTTTAAGTTCTATACTTTATTATACTTTAAGTGTCCAAGTGATCTCATTGTTCAATTCCCACCTATGAGTGAGAACATGCAGTATTTGCTTTTCTGTTCTTGCGATAGTTTGCTGAGAATGGTGGTTTCCAGCTGCATCCATGTCCCTACAAAGGACACGAACTCGTCCTTTTTTATGGTTGCATATTATTTTATGGTGCATATGTGCCACATTTTCTGAATCCAATCTGTCACTGATGGAAAAATGCTCACACTTTTTAATCTAGCAATTCTAATCCCAGAAATTGATCCCAAGGAAAAAATCAGAGAGGAATATAATGTTATTTTTGAGTAGTGAATAGCTAGAAACAACCAAAATTGCCAGCAATAAGGAATTAAGTAAATGGTAAAATATACATGAAAATACTATGCAAATAACAAAAAGTCATGTTATAAAAAAAAAAAAACCCAATGATATAGGAAAGTTCGATACATTTTAATTTTCAAAAACATGTTATCAAACAGTAAGTATATGCTTTTGATGCATTTTTTAAAATGATTACCAACATATACTATCTAGTGTTAATGAGTTATATGTACATGACTGACAGGGGACTCCATTATAGGCAATTTTAATTTTCCTTTTTTCTTCTGCTTTTATAAACCAAAAAGTAATAAAATAAAGATATAAGAGTGAGACTTGCTTAGAAGACATAAACTAAATTGGTGGGTGGATTAAAAATCTACTCAAGAGGCCGACCCCAACCCCTGCCACTGCTGCCAGTGACCGAGTACAGTGTCTAAGAGACTCGGGGATTGACTTGCCCCCACCAACCCCCCACAACTAGCACCTATGTATGCCATCTAGAGGCCTGAGGATAGGCTGATCCCACTCACTGCCACCACTGCCAGCACACACATGACCCAGGGGCCTAGGATGGATCCATCCTGCCCACCACCACTGGTGCACATTTTCTGGGGTCCAAAGGACTGTTCTGCCCTATCTGTCACCCACGCATGGTCTGGGGGCCTGGGAATAGGCCTACCCTGCCTGCCACCAGTGTCCATGTATGTCTCCCAAAAGCCTGATGACAAGTCCACCCAGCTTGCAGACACCACCCACCCACATGCACTACCTGGGGACCTGGGGACTGGCTCACCTGGCCCACCACCGCCACCCCTGGCACCTGAGCAAGGCACTGGAGGCCTAAGGACTGACCTGCCCAGATCCACCATCACCAGAGCCCATGCACACCACCTGGGGCCCCCAGGGACTAGCATACTTGGCTTGCCACCACCACCACCAGTGCCTAAGTACAAGCCCACTTGGTATCCCCATTTGCAGTAAAGCCTTGTCACAGCCTCTAATAACAGCTATAGCGTAAGCCACTAAAGAACCCATTGATACCCACTGATGCTGTTTACAGCTGAAGATATATAAAAACTACATGACCGCACCCACCCAGAATCAAAGCCAAAGCACCCCACCTAACCAACACTATAGATACATCTATAGGAAAAAGTATTTGCCTATGGAAGTCAATCCATAAGACTGGAAGATGCAACTATTATACCAGATACACAGATATCAATGTAAGAACACAAGAAACATGAAAAAGTAAGGAAACATGACACCTTTAAAGGAACACAATAATTCTCCAGTAACAGATTCCAATGAAAAGAAAATACATGAAATGGATGAAAAAGAATTCAAAACAATGATATTAAAGAAACTCAGTGAGATATGAGAGAACACAGATAAAAGAGTACAAAGAAGGCCAGTTGCGGTGGCTCACGCCTATAATCTCAGCACTTTGGGAGGCTGAGACAGGTGGATCACGAGGTCAGGAGATAGAGACCATCCGGGCCAACATGGTGAAACCCCGTCTCTACTAAAAATACACAAATTAGCTGGGCGTGGTAGCACATGCCTGTAATCCTAGCTACTCAGGAGGCTGAGGCAGGAGAATCGCTTGAACTAGGAAGTCGGAGGTTGCAGTGAGCAGAGATCACACCACTGCACTCCAGCCTGGCAACAGGGCGAGACTCCATCTCAAAAAAAAAAAAAAAAGAGTACAAAGAAATCAGAAAAATGATTCATGATCTGAATGGGAAAGTCAATAAAGAGATAGCCATCATAAAAAAGAACCAAACAGAAATCCTGGAACTGAAGTCAATGAAAGAAAGAAAAAATACAATCAAGAGCTTCAACAATAAACTAGACCAAGCAAGAGAAAAAGAATTTCAGAACTTGAGGACAGGTCTTTTGAAATAACTCAGTTAGACAAAAAAGAAAAAAGAATAAAGAAAGCGTACTTGACATATGCAACACCATAAAGAAAACAAGTATTAAAATTTTTGAAGTCTCAGGAGAAGAGATGGGCAAAGGTATTGAAAACCTATTAATGCAATAATAGCTGAAAACTTCCCAAGTCTTGAAAGGGATATAGATATTCAGATACAGGAAGCTCAAAGGTCTTAAAATAGATTCACCTCAAAAAGATCTTCTCCAAGGCACATTATAATCAAAATGTCAAGTCAAAGACAAAGATAAAATTCAAACAAAAGCAGGAGGAAAGTGTCAAGTTGCACATAAGGGAATTCCCAGCAGAAACCTTATGGGACAGGAGAGATTGTGATGATATATTCAAAGTGCTGAAAAGAAAAAAAATGTCAGCTATGATTATTATGCCCAGCAACGCTATTATTCAAAAATGAAGGAGAAATAAAGTCCCTCCCAGATAAGCAAAAACGAGGGAATTCATCACCACTGACCAGTCCTTCAATAAATTGTTAAGGGAGTCCTACATATCTAGAAGTGAAAGAATACTATATACCATCATGAAAACACAAGAGAGTATAAAACTCACTAGTAGAACAGATACACAAATGGGAAAGAGAAAGAACTCAAACATTACCACTTCAGAAAACCATCAAACTGCAATGATAAAAATTAAGAGAGGAAGTAAGGAACAAAGGATATATATAACAACCAGAAAACAATTAATAAAATGGCAGAAATAAAATGGATTAAACTCCTCACTAAACTGGCTGAATGAATTAAAAAGCATCAATGTTTGCTGCCTATAAGAAACTTACTTCACTTATAAAGACACACATAGACTAGAAGTGAAGGGATGGAAAAAAAATTCCTGCAAATAAAAACCAAAAGCAAGCAGGAGAAGCTACAGTTACATGAGTTACATGAGATAACACAGATTTTAAGTCAAAAAATGTAAAGAAGGTCATTCTATAATGATAAGGGGATCAACATAACAATTCTAAATATATATGCACCCAACACTGGAGCCTCCAGATAATGAAAAGCAAATTTTATTAGATCTAAATAGACTCCAATACAGTAATAGTTAGTGACTTCAACATCTAACTCTCCCAGCACTGGACAGATCATCTAGACAGAAAACCAATAAAGAAAACTGGGAATTTAAGCTGCACTTTAAACCAAATGAAACTAACGGACATTTATTAAACATTTCATCCAATAGCCGCAAAACACACATTCTTCTCGTCAGCACATGGAACATTCTCCAGGACAGACCATATGTTAGGCCACAAAACAAATGTCAAGAAATTTTTAAAAACCAAAATCATATCAAGTATCTTTCAGATGACAATAGAATAAAACTAGAAATCAATAATAAGAGGAATCATGGAAACTGTACAAATACACAGAAATTAAACATCATGCTCCTGAACGACCACTGGATCAATGACAACCATTATGGAAAACAGTATGGCAATTCCTCAAGGATCTAGAACTAGATGTACCATATGACCCAGCCATCCCACTACTGGGTATATACCCAAAGGATTATAAATTATTCTACAAAGACACATGCACACGTATGTTTATTGTGGCACTATTCACAATAGCAAAGACTTGGAATCAACCCAAATGTCCATCAGTGACAGACTGGATTAAGAAAATGTGGCACGTATACACCATGGAATACTATGCAGCCATAAAAAAGGATGAGTTTGCGTCCTTTGTAGGGACATGGATGCAGCTGGAAACCATCATTCTTAGCAAACTATCACAAGACGAGAAAACCAAACACCGCATGTTCTCACTCATAGGTGGGAACTGAACAATGAGTTCACCTGGACTCGGGAAGGGGAACATCACACACTGGGGCCTATCGTGGGGAGGGGGGAGGGGGGAGGGATTGCATTGGGGAGTTATACCTGATATAAATGATGAATTGATGGGTGCTGACGAGTTGATGGGTGCAGCACACCAACATGGCACAGGTATACATATGTAACAAACCTGCACGTTATGCACATGTACCCTAGAAATTAAAGTATAATAAAAAAAAAAAAAAGAAGAAAATTTAAAACTTTCTTGAAACAAATGAAAACAGAAACACAACATACCAAAACCTACGGGATACAGCAGAAGCAGAGCCAACAGGGAAGTATAGCAGTGAAAACCTACATCAAAAAAAAAAAGGAAAGATTCTGAATGAACAAGCTAACAACACACCTCAGGAAACTAGAAATGCAGGAACCAGCCAAACCCCAAATCACTAGAAGGAAAGAAATAATAAAGATCAGAATGGAACTAAACAAACTAGAGACTTAAAAAAATACAAAGGATCAATGAAACAAAAGATGGCTTTTTGAAAAGATAAACAAAATTAGTAAAGTGCGAGCTAGACCAACTAAGAAAAAAGAGAGAAGACCCAAATAAATAAAATCAGAAATGAGAAAAGAGACATTACAACAGATACCACAGAAATACAAAGGATTATAAGAGACTACTATGAACAAGTACATGCTAATAAATTGGAAAACCTACGGGAAATGGATAAATTCCTGGACACGTACAACCTACCAAAATTGAACCAGGAAGAAATAGAAAACCTGAACAGACTACTAACAAGTAATGAGATTGAATCAGTAATAAAAAGCTTCCCAACAAAGAAAAGCCCAAGACTAGATAGCTTTACTACCGAATTCTACCAAACTTACAAAGAAATAATACCAATTTTTCTCAATCTATTCCCAAAAATTGAATGGGAGGAAATTCTTCCTAACTCTTCTACAAAGCCACTATTACTCTGACACCAAAACCAGGTAAGGACACAACCACCGCAACAGCAACAACTATAGGCCAACATCCCTGATGAACATAGGATGCAAAAATCCCCAACAAAATACAAGCAAACTGAATCCAACAACACATCAAAAAGATAATACACCATGATCAAGTGGGATTTATCCCAGGGATGCAAGCATGGCTCAACATAAGCAAATCAATAAATCTGATACATCATACCAACAGAATGAGGGATAAAAATCATATTATCATCTCAATAGATGCAGAAAAAGCATTTGATATGATTGAACATCCCTTCATAATAAAAATTCTCAGCAAATCAGGCATAGAAGGAACAAATCAGGCCTCAACTTAAGACCACATATGACAAACCCACAGCTAACATAATACTTAATGGAGAAAAGCTGAACATTTTTCCTCTAAGAACTGGAACAAGACAAGGATATCCACTTTCACCACTTTTATTTAACATAGCCCTGGAAGTTCTAGCCAGAGTAATCAGGCAAGAGAAACAAATAAAAGTCATCCAAATTGGAAGACAGGAAATGAAACTGTCCCTCTTTGCAGATGATATGATCTTATATATACAAAAACCTAAAGATTCCATCAAAAAATTCTTAGAATAAATAAGTGAATTCAGCAAAGTTGCAGGATATGAAATCAACATAGAAAAATCAGTAGTGTTTCTACACACCAATAACAAAGTAGTTGAAAAATAAATCAGGAAAGCAATCCCATTTATAATAGCTACAAACAAATACTTAGGATTACATTTATACAAGAAGGTGAAAGACTTCTACAGTGAAAATTACAAAACACTAATGAAAGAAATTGAAGAGGACATAAACAAATAGACATCCCATGCTCATGGATCAGAAGAATTAATATTGTTAGAATGACTGTACTACCCAAAGGAATCTATAGGTTCAATACAATTCTGTCAAAATACCCATGACATTCTTCACAGAAACAGGAAAAATAACCCTAAAATTTGTATGAGACCACAAAAGGGACTGAATAGCTAATGCAACATTGGGCAAAAAAGAACAAAGATGGAGGCATCACACTATTTGACTTCAAAATATATAATACTACAAAGCTATAATAACCAAAACATCATAATATTGGTATAAAAACAAATAGATCAGTGGAAGAGAATAGAGAACCAAGGAATAAATCCATGTACTTCTAGCCAAATGATTTCTTAAAAAGACACCAAGAATATATTAGGGAAAGAACAGTCTCCTCAATAAGTGGTGTGGGGAAAACCAGATTTCCATAGGCAGAAGAATGAAACTAGACCTTCCCCATCTCTCACCATATACAAAAATCAAATCAAAAAGGATTAAAGACTTAAATGTAAGACCTGACACTACAAAATCTACTAAAACTTTCTGCACAGGAAAGGAAACAATCAACACAGTGAAAAGATAAACTATAGGAGAAGATATCTGCAAACTATCCAACAAGAAACTAGTATCCAGAATATGCAAGAAACACAAATAAGTCAATAGCAAAAAAAACAAAAAAGCCCCATTAAAAAGTAGGCAAAGGATCTGAAAAGAATCTCAAAAGATGACACACAAATGGCCAAGTATATGAAAAAATGTTCTACATCACTGATCATCAGAGAGATGCAAATCCAAAACCACACTGAGATATCATCTTACCCCAGTTAAAATGGCTCCTTTGAGCCTGGCCTGAGTTGTCACTTTACTGATGGATATCAACTGGTTAATAGTGTTCCCTAAGAGTCTAAAAACAAAAATGATCAGCTTTATCTTGTTTAACCACAAACCCAAGGAAACCATGGCTATTGGGTGAAAATCCCTTCTGCCTAGAGGTAACACAAAGCCACATCTCCTCTCATTTTCTTCCCATTATAAAATGGTACCAGCAGCTTCAAAACAAAGAGATCACCAGCTAAAAGTCACTCCTCCAAAGCCAATACAGTTTAACACCCACTTCTAAAATCAAAGGATTTTTTTCACTAATAACTGAAGCCATTAGGAGTTGATATAATATTATAAAAACCGGCCGGGCGCGGTGGCTCAAGCCTGTAATCCCAGCACTTTGGGAGGCCGAGACGGGTGGATCACGAGGTCAGGAGATCGAGACCATCCTGGCTAACACGGTGAAACCCCGTCTCTACTAAAAATACAAAAAACTAGCCGGGCGAGGTGGCGGGCGCCTGTAGTCCCAGCTACTCCGGAGGCTGAGGCAGGAGAATGGCGTAAACCCGGGAGGCGGAGCTTGCAGTGAGCTGAGATCTGGCCACTGCACTCCAGCTCGGGCGACAGAGCAAGACTCCGTCTCAAAAAAAAAAAAAAAAAAAAAATATTATAAAAACCGTATAAGCTACTTTTCATTTCCTCCACCCAAACATTGAGATTACTCGGAAAAATAAAAATTGCAAAGAAATCCTCTGAGCAAAATGAGTCAGGACTATGGTAGTTAGCTTGCTTCCCACTGGTGAACCTCAGGAGAGAGCACTGAAGCAGAGGAGAGAGGAGGAGGGACAGGTAGGCTTAGCTCTCTGCAAAGTAGGCTTGGGCATTTAGAGGGAGATGCCTGTCTCCTGATGGGAAGTCCTTACATACATGATTTTGTTTTCTGAGTCCAAGGATTAGAAATGTTTTTGTAAACACCCCCTAGTATGAGTCTTGTTATGGGCACACACAAATACCCTGTCTGGATGAGACGGACTTAATTAACAACTATTACCAAGTTATACGCTCTTCCCCAGAAATCAACCTCGTTACCTATGTGGCGAACTTGGCACTGGTCCCATGTGCACTGGGTGCAATAGAAAAAGTAGAAGATATCATCCCTGTCCCAAATGTTCCATGAGACCAAGAAGATGCAGAGTTCAGTGTATCAGGCCTGTATGAAATCCACATAATTGGATGTCCGGCTTAATCTGAAACCCAAGAGGCCACAATGGAAGTGAGAATTAGGCGTCCGTGATGGAGACACAGAATTGTTCCAGGAAGAGGCTGCATCCAGGATCCAAAGATGAAGCTGAGGAGGAATCCCTCAGCCATGGGGCAGTTACACCAAAATTTGTAGTTTTCTTGTCATCTTGGTGGTTTTTATTGGGGCATTATTAAGGCTGCTCTGATAAGCATGCATAAAGCTTACAATACACGTCTAAAAGCTAAACAGAATTGTACAGACTCAGGAAGTGCTGAGGAGAAGGAGAGGTCAAGGAAGCTTTATGGGCAAAGTGGGGCTTGTCCTGGATTGGAAATGTAAAGAAAAAAGCATTCCAGAAGCAACCAGATCCAAGGGTATAGTGATACTGGGGATGGTACATAACCCTCCTGTGGCAAAATGTTGTTACTTGCCCATCATATTGTAAGCGTCCCCAGGAAATGTTTTTGGGAGTTTGAGCCCCTCAGCATTCACTACTCTACAATGAATGTAGAGTGGAAGCTGATGCAACTTGATCATAATGTGGCAGTTTGAATTAAGTACAAACAATCCGAAATGTAAGCAGATAACTGACTTGTAGCAATATGATTTTTTTAGAACATCTTAAATTTTTAATCCTTTCTTTATAAGTTTCCTAGACTACTTTGGATTAAGAAAACTATGGAAAACTAGTAAGTGCCACAAGCGAATGCCAGGCGGTAGCACGTGTCAATTTTCCACAGAGTCCTGAATGCACTGCTTGGGGTCTCTGCTCATACTTGCTGGAATCAACTGCAGCAGATTTTAGTCCATGGGTCGCTTTTCCTCATATTTCTTTGTAAACTCTTCAGCATTCTTAAAGAATTTTTTACAGTCCTTAGAGTACTCTTCAGCTAGGTCAACCCGAAATGGGTGCTCGGGCTGGGGGCTGTTCACGAGTGCTATGACAGCCTGGATTACTTGGTCAGTTTTGGTTGCTGGCTTCCAGTTGCCAGCACTAATTACTAGCAAACAGACTTGCTCCTTTTTGTCATTGTTTGGGTGACAGATCTTTGTTTTAACTGTGGTCTTCAGTGGTTTAAATAGGTACTCTGCTGGAAATCTGATTTCCATTCTGACGGCCACTTTATCATATGGAGGGTTGTCAGGAAAAATTAGCCCTTGCCAAGTCAAGAAATTAGCTTCCTCAAACCTGGATGTTACGAAGTTTCTCATTCCACATTTGTGGATTTCTTCAAGCTCCTTCATTAGCCTTCTGCTGGTTGCAGTCTTGGATTTGGTGCTGCTCCTTTCCCCAGCAATGTGATTTTAAAGGTCTAGTTGGTTTCTTTTGCATAGACAGTCCAGTCTCTGAACATTTGGCTGCTCTCCCTAAGAGGTATCATGACACCTAGACACCTAGTTATCCTCATTTCAAAAACAGCCCACGGCTGTCTCCCCAGGGCAATCTGAAACACAGGACACACACCTAGGCCAGCCACTGCTGTTGCTCCTTTTATGACCGGCTGCCAGGACTGCTGGCCTTCCCTTCCCGGAGGTGACAGATCAGATGCTGGGGAACCTACGGGGGTGTGAATGTCCTTGCCAGCTCAACTGTCAGAGCTCCAGTGCCTGCCTGGACTGATGAGAAGTCAAAGCACTTTATTCACAGATATTTCCATTTGGACCATGGGTCCCTCCCGCAGAGCAGAGGAAGACACAAATGTATGATTTATTTTGTTCTTCAAATGTTGTGAGTCTGAGTTCTCTACCTAATGGTCTACTCATTTACAGGAAAAAGAATTTACTCCTGCTCCATCATGGAAGCTAAAAACTTAATCTTCAGGCAGGCTAAGATGGTCGTGGCATTTTTTTCCTAGAGTCCATCAACTCAAGAGTGCTCCTTGACTAAGCACTTGGGAAGACATCTGTTGGCATTTTGGAAGAATCTATTTTCTATCCCTGTGTTAAGGAAGAGAGGACGAAACTACATGGAAGAGAGGGATTAAAGCTAAATAAACTTTAAAGCCAGAAAGAAGAGAAGGCCTGATCCTAGAATTCAAAAGTCCTGGTTTATTCTTTAAATTACTCTCCTGAAATTCAGAGGCACAGCCCCAAGACAACAGCTGGAAAAATGATCTCCAATTTTGGCTGACTTACTGCCAGGTAACATTCCCTAAACTTGTTTTAAAAAAAGAGTCTTAAAATATGTAACACCAAGAGGGACAGAAATAGGATCGAGTGACGGTAGTCCTTAGGCAGTGTATCTCTCGTGTTCTCTCTTAAAAGCTGGAGTCACGTCTCCGAGTGTGGGAAATGAGCACAGCCTGCTGGGGCTGCCGCCTGATGGACGGAGGGGGCAGGACCCTGCATAGCTCCTGAAAAGCAGCAAAAATGTGTTCTCTCCAAAAATAAACAGGGGGCAGGAATGACTGCGAGTAAAGAGTTGGAAGCACGTGACTGGCAGTTGCAGTCCTGAAATACCAGCTTTCTACAAAAAGGAGCCTGTGAGAGGCAGAGAGCGGGAATTTCAGGAAATGGCCTCTTTATATGGTCTCATCCGAATGGGCTAGGATTCAATAACTGGAATTACCATGTCAGAGGGAGTCTTTAGGGCCAGACTTGTTTCTGATCTTTATATGGTTCCCCCAGATTCTTAAGATGCCAAAACAGAAAAGATGCTGCAGTGCCAAAAAAGGAGCCTTCTGAGTTTAGAAACTTCTCACACACTCTCAGAAGTCCTGGAGAAACTCCACCCTAACCCCAAAATATGAATCAGGCCAAGAGTTCTAAGTCCAAACTGCAACCTGTTTCAAAAAGCCAGTCTAAATACACGCATACATTCCAACAGAAAGATATTTAGTTAAGCAAGATCAATCGCAAACTTCGCACATATCCATCTTCCAGCTTCTAGAAGCAATGCAGCTCCCACATTCAATCTTAGATTACTGACTAAAAGCAAACTTCCCTTTCTTTCTCCAGCAATCTTAGAGAAGATCCAAGAAAGTTGTTCTTTATATGCTTGGTGAGTGAAAAGACTGACAGTAATACGGTATGTGCATACGCTGCAGGGCTGGCATCTACTCCTGCAATCTGTCCTCCATGCACAGTTCCAACTCTGCCAGTTTTTTCCTCCTGCCTCAACCCTGGGTCTGACAACTAATCCCTCAGAGAAATGAGTTTCTCCATAGTAGATTTAAGGTCATGGAAGGTAATGGATCACCCAAGCTTAGAACTGAACTCCTGTGAATAAACGTAGTTCTCTCAGGCTGAAATGGACATATAAAAATGCAAAGTCTATTTTATGTATAAGAAAGAAAGCTGATGATCAATGAATGCTAAAGCCATTAGGTATAAGATTGACTGGTGGGCAACTGGGCATTCTCACAGTGCCAAAGAATCAACCCGTATATTACATGCTACTTGCAGGGGAGAAAAACGTTCCTTAATAGAGATATCTATCATTATCCTAACTCAGTGATCAAACTTAGCAGCATTAACAGTGGGATGTAATGTGCTGCCACTTGAAACACATGACATCACCCAGGAAAACTTCCTGCCTAAACCATTCAACTGGAATCTAATCAAGCCTTCCAGTCTGATTTCCAGCCTAACGGAAATCAGGTGAGAAAGTAATAAGCAAAATGACACTTGGAAGAAAGAATCAAACAAACCCAGAATGTGGGAAACTCTGGTAGAAGAACTGGCCTTAATCTCTCCAAAAGTATCAATGCCATTAAAAAGATAGGAGTGGGCCAGGTGCAGTGGCTCGTGCCTGTAATCCCAACACTTTGGGAGGCTG
Organism: Piliocolobus tephrosceles; assembly: GCF_002776525.5. Lineage (NCBI taxonomy): Eukaryota > Metazoa > Chordata > Mammalia > Primates > Cercopithecidae > Piliocolobus > Piliocolobus tephrosceles. Next base: position 30,514,095 of record NC_045439.1, read on the forward strand.
AGGCAGAAGGATCACTTGAGGCCAGAAGTTCAAGACCAGCCTGGGCAACAAAGTGAGACCCCATCTCTACTACTGCTGCTGCTGCTGCTACTACTACTACTACTACTACTGCTACTACTACTACTACTACTACTACTACTACT
>NC_045439.1:30514247-30562410 GCF_002776525.5 Piliocolobus tephrosceles
CTACTACTACTACTGCTACTACTACTACTACTACTACTACTACTACTACTACTACCGCTACTACTACTAATAATAATTAGCTGGGTGTGATGGTGTGCAGCTGTAATACCAGCTACTCAGGAGGCTAAGGTGAGAAGATCGCTTGAGCCCAAGAGGTTGAGGCTACATTGAGCTATGATCACACCACTGCACTCCAGCCTGGGCAACATTTAAAAAAAAAAAAAAAAGTAGAAGTGAGGGAGTTAGGGGACTATTCTAAATTAAAAGAGACTTAAATAAACTAATTGTGTGATTCTTGATTGGATTCTGGTGTGAACAAAAGAGCTATAAAAATACTTTGAAGACAACAGTGGGAAATAAATTTGGAGTGAGTAATAGATGGTGTTAGGAAATTATTCATACTGTTAGGTGTAGACTTGTGGCTTTCTAGGAAAATATCTTTTTTTTAGATACATGCTGAAGTGTCTAAGTAACATGCTATGATGCCTATAATTTGCTTTGAAATAATTCAGCAAAAAATTATGTATAAAACATACATTATATTTTTAAATATTTTATAAATTATAATTTAAGTAAATACGGCAAAATGGTAGTAACAGTTGAATCTAGTTGATGGATATATGTTGTTCATTATACTAATCTTTTCTACTTTTCTGGGTGTTTCTAATTTTAATGAAAAGTTAAAACAATAAAGAAACTAGACGCATAAAGTTGAAGTTTAACAAAAGAGAAAAAAGGCAGGGTTGGTATGGAGGAGGGTACCAGCACCGAGGTTGTTCCTCAATGCATGTGCTCAGTGAAAAACAATGGGACATTCTCCACCTAATGGTTGGTAATTCCTAACATGCTGGGGACCAGAAAACTACTCTACACCCAAAACACAGGGTCTCAAGATCCCTGCCATGACTACAGGTGATGGAGGAAGGTGCTTTTAGATAAAAGTGCCTCCCTGCCCACCCCAGCCTCCTGTGGGATATATTTTAATTGTGTATACCTGAAATCAGAGAAGAAAACAATGTGGTAGAAGAACACTAGAGGCTGGGCAGGGTGGCTCATGCCTGCAATCCCAGCACTTTGGGAGGCTGAGGTCAGGAGTTCAAGACCAGCCTGGCCAACATGGTAAAACCCTGTCTCTACTAAAATTACAAAAATTGGCCAGGCATGGTGGCGTGCACCTGTAGTCCCAGCTACTCTGGAGGTGGAGGCATGAGAATCGCTGGAACCCGGGAGGTGGAAGTTGCAGTGAGCTAAGACTGCACCACTGCACTCTAGCCTGGGTGACACAGCAAGACTCTGTCTCAAAAAAACAAAAACAAAAACAAAAAAACAATAGATGAGACACCAAGTAATCTGGCTTCCAGCTTCTAGTCCTTGCTCTCCCACAGACTAGGTCCACAATCCTGGGTTTTTCTTCATGGTAGAATGATTCCTCCCACTTCCAAAATTCTGTCATTCTATGGATGTATGAATTGTGGCAAACTGAATTCAGGTACCTAGGAAGAAGGTACCTAGGAGGAAGGTGCCTAAGCAAAACAGATGTAAATGGCAACACCAAACACTTATCCATTTAAGCTGATATGAAGGGGACACAGACAAAAACAGAGAGAACACAGGCTACAGAGAGAAATGAGAATGTGTCAGCATAAGGACTTGACTGATGGTGAATAAGCCAAGCTAGGTAATGAGAAATAATATATTAACGAATTCAAAGCTAATGATAAAATAATAATATCCAATGTCTATTGAGGGTTTACCATACATGAAAGCTTTAGGAGGATTATTTGCTGAATCTTATGATATGATGAAGTAGGTACTACTACATACTAAGTGTACTGATGAGGAAACTGAGGCTTAGAGATTAACTCAGCTAAAAATCATACTATTTGTAAATAACAGGGCGAGGATTCAAACACAGGTGTGTCTGATACCTGAGCTTTGCAATGAAGCAGATGATACACGATTGCCTAGTGGCTAGTTGCATGCCACCTAGAACGGGCTTGAGAGGACAGAACCGCCATAGAAAACAACCAATCTGGGCTGAAACAAAGTACCCAACAACAAGAGAGACTAGATCCATGCCATCCAGACTGATAATACAAATATAAGACCTGGCAAGACCAAACTGAAAGGACCACATTTCTTTCATTTATTTCCTGGGCTCAAGGTAAGATGTACCTGTCAATGATACAAATATGTTCAATAAGATAGGAGGTCCAGAAAATAGCATGGTCTAATCCTTACCCCTTTAATGAGGCAAGTCGAGGATTAGATTGAGGGAAGCGTTAAGGGCAAAGTCAGAATTAGAAAGTGATGCCAAAATCATATTAATAACAGCTTTAACAGTGGGCCAAGCTGTGTTAGGCTGCATTCAGTATAAATCTTCGCACTTGGAAGACAGCTGTGTCTTTACTGCATGCTACAAGATATTTTCCTCATACCAACAGTGGAGTAGCTTTGAAGAAGGAGGGCCTGAATCAAGGACATGTGATTTTGCCACAAGGAAGCAAAGGGGAAAAACTATTTAAAGGTGGGGAGAGGGAGGCAGGGGAGGAAAGAAAGAGGGAGCAGGAAGGAGGGACAGTCCTAGGTTCGAATTCTAGAAATGTCTCTTTCCGGCTGGGCAGCCTTGGGCCCATCATATCTCCACTGAGCCTCCGTTTCCTCACGTGTAAAATGAGAATGATCATGAGTCCCTTGCAGGTCTACTGTAGACACTGGAGAAAATCCCTGGCATAGAGTAGACTCCTAATAAATAGCGATAATAGAGGCTGTTATATTATTTTCAGAAATAATAATAATAGTAATAAAACGCAGACTTCAGAAGAGAAATCCTTAATGCTTAGGGTTGAGACAACGGGAGTTTTTGGTGGCCAGATGTTATAGAGCCTTTTACTTGGGGGAGGCCTTGCACATATTTCATTCTAGGGATCCAATTATCTATTCGAGCTTCCCTGAAGAGAGAGATATCCGTTAAAGCTGCCCGAATCAAGAAGAGGAAACCACAGTTCTGTAGCTCACTGAGACGTAAATGTGATGTTCAGGATAGCCACAGTGTTGGCAAATGCTCTACTGGTGTCGCACTTCCCAAATATTCACACATAACCTGTAAGAAAAAGAGCCATATCCTACAGCTCAATACAGAGTCATCAAACTGCCCAATTTAAGTGACTCGTGGGATAGGGCTGCCAGTAGTTTGTTGAAGAGGCTGATCCAAAGAGAACAGATTTCAGCCCTGAAAGTCATTCTTCAAATTCACCCTGGACTTTCCCACCCTGGATGGCATCTTCTTAATCTCAAATACATCCTTTTGGGTCATCCTAAATCAGCTCTCCCTCCTTCCTCTTCTTGGGTCTATATACCTTTCAGACACTTATAAAGACATGCCCCATTTCCCCATACTTTTTGCCATTCAGCCAACATAAACATTCTTTTCAACATTCATCAGAAATCAAAACCTATACATTTCTGTCATTCTCTTAACTCCTTTCCGTTTATTAAAATCAACCCAGCATGTGTGTAGCCAGAAATGTGCACAATATTGAAGGTGTAAATTCCCAACACTCTAAGAAGCAACCCCTCCTGGCACATGACTTAGTGACTTTGTATAAGCACAGTCTGACTTGCTACCTCAACCAAATCCAGGATGGAATGACTTGGAGCAAGTTGAGAGCAGTAGAAGCATGCTGTAACCTTGATGCTTTAGGAAACCTGATCTCTCACAAGGCTCCTCACGGGTGATGATGGAAAAGAAGTGAGGGCAGCTTGAGAGAAGCATTAACCCATGGGCTGGCGGCCCACATCATGTGAGACCTAGAGAGAAATGCCCGGCTTCATTCCCCGCTCTGTGTCACACAGTGGTGAGACCAGGGACACTGCAGGTTTCACACTGCAGTTTTTAATTTTGCTTTAGTTGTAGGAGCCCAAGGAGAAGACACTATAAACACAGAGCAAGGTCATGGCTAGCAAATTAGTATACATTTCACTATACCTACTATATACCATCTGAAAAGTAGTCCCAGGACAGGCGCAATGGCTCACACCTGTAATCCCCAAATTTTGGAAGGTCAAAGCAGGAGAATTGCTTGAGCTCAGGAGTTCAAGACCAGCCTGGGCAACAAAGTGAGACCTGAGCTCTACAAAAAGTAGAAAAAATTAGCCTGGCATGCTAGCGCACGTCTTTAGCCCCAGCTACTCAGGACACTGATCTAGGAGGATTGCTTGAGCTTAGGAGATAGAGGCTGCAGTGAGCCGTGATCCCACCACTGCACTCCAGCCTAGGCAACAGAGCGAGACTCTGTCTCAAAAAAAAAAAAAAAGTGTCACCAGTAATCCTTAAAAATATTTTTTAAATTTCTAGAACTGTTTCCCAAACTTCTGGATTTCATAAACTATCAATATTTCAAAAAGCAAATTTCTGTTTGTGTGGATTGGCAGTACAGCTTAACAGCTTTTTATTTTGTTAAGAATTTTTTTTAACCATTTCTTCTCTCCATCATTTCATTACAGAATGGACCTTTCTATCTCCCCAAATTAGAAAGGACACAAACCAGGATAAGAAATGGTCCTTTAGATGGAATAAATTTAGTTTATGAAAAACTTACTACATTGTTCTTGGATTTCTCCTATCAGTAAAAACTTCCTTATGCATACACCAGTGTTAAAACATGCTACAGTCTCTTTTTCAGCTTATCAGTCCAAGCCCCAGGTTAATTTCTCAGGTTCTTTTCCCACCCTTTCCCAAATGAGCAAGGCTGAAGGCCAGCTCCTCTACCACCCCAGCTGAAAATGGCCTAACAGGAAAGGCCGGAGCTAGGAACAGTCACTTAACCCATAAATTTTGCTACTCAGCTTCAGGCTGCACAGAAAGACCCTCCCCACTCCTGCCCTTGAAATAGCACGCTGCCAACCTCTCTAACTCTAGAGGCCTTTTTAGATTAACCTTTCCTAGTGCTCAGCACAGCAACTGCATGGACGAACACTTGTATTCTGGTGACTTATCTCTGGTCTCTGGGCCTCCCTCATACCCATGTTTCTGGTCATTACTTCCAAGTCACACCTCTAATGCCAGAACACTGTCTGTCTCGATAGCTAATATATCAGAACGTCCCTGTCATTAGTACCAAGGGAAAATGGACAATCTGTCTCTGCAACAACCCCTCTCATTCTTTTCTCACCAATAATATCATCTGAATAAAAGAAAGAAACAGTGTATGCTGAAACAGTCCAAAAGCAATTAGCACATAATGGGAAAGTAGTATGTATTCAACTAATCTTCACACAGATAATAATTGTAACTTTGGACAAAACATATAAAACCACTATTAGAAGATACTGGAGAGGAAACAAAAGCAGGCAGAGACTGGAGATTTTATCCTTGAAAGAAAAGAACTGGACTGGTAAAAATCCATGCTCAAATAGATTCTCTGAGTGTGAGTGCACTCAGTTGTACAACAACTGGGTAGCTGGAACTCCAGCAGAAAGCTGCAATTTTATTGGCTTTAAGAACAAAACTCGGGGCTGCTAGAATGGCTAGAAATAGGGGAAAATCCAGAGAAGGAGGGAGCCCCCAAATATGTACACAAATTTCTCTAAAATTCTTAGTCAATACCTGAAGTGTACATGCATGAAGGAGACTCCAAGAAACCCAGTGAAAATTAACTGCTGAAAGGATAATAAAAAGCTGAGTAGAGATGAAATTTCATTGCAAGGCAGGCAGAGTTTGGAGTCTGAGTTCCACAAAGTTAGACGTGCTTGGTACAAACATTGAGTCTTTCACTGAAATCCCAGAAGGGCCATCTTAGGAGTAAAGACCATGCCCCAGGACTATGGGATTTGTTCAAGGACAAAGGCAAAACCAAAATAGACCCAACCTAACACAGTCCAAAACCAAGTTCCCACAAGTTTAAGGTGATCCACAAATAGTTTAACTGCCTACTAAAACAAAAATAAACATTTTTCGGAGGAAGGTAATTCCAGAGTTACTGTAATTTTTCATCTACAATGTCTTATGTACAAACAAAAATTACTAGACATATGAAGAAGCAGGAAAATGTGACCCATACTCAGAAGAAAAAGTAGACAATAAAAACTGACCCCAGATATTAGAATTAACAGATAAGAACTATATAAGGAGCTTAAAAGCAGATATATGTTCAAGGACTTATGGGAAAAGATGGCCATAATGAATGAACAGATGGGAAATCTAGGAGAGAAACAGAAGCTATATAGGAAAAAAACAGACGAAGAAAACTAAATGGAAATTTCTAATTTAAAAGTAAAATATCTAAAATGAAAAAAATCAGTTGGGCTTAACAGCCGTTTGAATAAAACAGTAAAAATCATCAGTGAACTTAAAGACAGACCAATAGAAAATACCCAGTCTGACGAACAAAGGACAAAAGATGGGAAAAAAATTAATAAGGCTTTAGGAACAAAAAACATAGAACAAACTTATGGAACAATATCAAACAGTCTAACATTTATGCAACTAGAGTCCCAGGCACAAAGAAAGAGAAAAAAGGGCAGAACAGATATTTGAAGAAGTAATCGCCTAAGACTTTCCAAATTTGGAGTGACAAATATCAACTGTGAGATCTGCAAACCTTAGCAAATCCTAAACAGAAAAAATCAAAGAAAATGACACACAGTCACATCATAGTCAAAGTGCTAAAAAGCAAAGATAAAGACAAAATCTTTAAAGCAGGCAGAGGGAGGAGAAAAGACTTACATACGGAACACGCGGGGGGAAAAATGGCCAGAGGACAAAGTTATGGCAATTTTTAAAGTGCTAAAAGAAAAAAAAAAAAAAACTCTCAATCTGGAATTCTATATCAATATAAAATATCCTTCAAAATGAGGATGAAATGAAAACATTTTCAGATTTCAGATAAACTAGATAGAGAAGTTGTTCTTGGTGAATCTGTACTACCAGAAATGCTAAAGGAAGTTCTTCAGGCTAAAGAGAAATGACACCCCCAGATGGAAACTTGGATCTATTGGAAGAAATGAAGAACAACAAAAAAGGCAGAATTTCTCTCAGACAACTGTTTAAAGTAAAATGACAAGCTGGGCTTGGCGTGGTGGCTCACACCTGTAATCCCAGCATTTTGGGAGGCTGAGGTAGGTGGATCACTTGAGGTCAGGAGTTTGAGACCAGCCTGGCCAACATGGTGAAACCCTGTCTCTACTAAAAATGCAAAAATTAGCCAGGTGTGGTGGCGGGAACCTCTAATTCCTGCTACTTGGGAGGCTGAGGCAGGAGAATTGCTTGAACTGGGAGGCAGAGGTTGCAGTGAGCCAAGATCACACCACAGCACTCCAGCCTGGGCAACAGAGTGAGACTCTGTCTCAAAAACAAAACAAAATAAAACAAAAACCTGACAAACTGTATTGCAGAGTTCTTAATATAAATAGTTTAAAAATATATGGTATTAATACCACAAAGCACTGGGGGGACAAGTGGACTTCCATGGCTGCAAGGGTCTCACATTTTATATGAAGTGGTATAATTTTTTTTTTTTTTTTTTTGAAACGGAGTCTCACTCTATAGCCCAGGCTGGAGTGCAGTGGCACGATCTTGGCTCATTGCAACCTCTGCCTCCTGGGTCCCAGTTCAAGCAATTCTCCTGCCTCAGCCTCCCGTGTAGCTGGGATTACAGGCACGTCTCACCATGTCCAGCTAATTTTTGTATTTTTAATAGAGATGGAGTTTCACTATGTTGGCCAGGCTGGTACTGAACTCCTGACCTCATGATCCTCCTGCCTTGGCCTCCCAAAGTGCTGAGATTACAGGAGTGAGCCCCCACACCCCACTGTGGTATAATACTAACTCTATGTAACCAGTGATAAGGATGCATATTTTAAATCCTAGAGCAACCACTTAAAAAAAAATAGTATAAAAAACTATACCTAAAAGCCAATGGAGGAATTAAAATGGAACATAAAAGCAATGGGCTAAACACAGTGACATAACTCTCCATTATACTGGGTAAAGGCATGTGACCAGAAATGTTTCAGCCTATCACTAATGACATTTAACATTAGTCAGTACCCTTTTCCTGTAAAGTATCATTATTTAAAAGAATATTTTACTATCATTCTGCTCCTTCTTAGTAATTATTGACGTGTCACATAAGAAGAAGAAATCTAGCCTAGCTAATGATTTCAGTGAAGCTTTCTGATAACAACCTCACGGTTTCTAAGCAGATTACATATTCTATATTCACAGCACACTCTCTCTATCTCCTTGCCTCTCCTAAATCCTAGCTTCCCCCATGGACTTCATTGCTCTTGCGGCTCTTTCAAGTAGAGTCTGCTCATTCTTTAAAACCCCACAAACCCAAGTCCCAAGACAGTACTCTTGTTTCACTCCCCAAAGTTCCTCTAGACCATTACTCTTCCAAATTATTATGAAACACTTCTTTCAAAACTCATACCATTCAGCTATACCACCTCTCTCTTCTTCATTCCTGTCACTAACAATGCCCTGAGCACACACTGACCAAAAATTTGGGCATTTGGCTCCCTCTCCACAACTATTCTCATTATTCGAAGCAAAGTCAGTGTTCACATGAACAGTTCTAATGTTTAGCCTTGTGGTTCCCAGACCCTTTAAATGCCAATGGCCTTGCTACTTCTTGAAACTCCAGTCATAACTGGAACTGCTCCATCTCTGAACTATCCAGTCCCCTCCTTCCCTCCTTATCTAACAACTTCCTTCTTGGTGTCATTTCTTTCCCTATCAACCGAGTTCATTCCCAAGGTCTATGACATCATGCCACCCCCCTTATCTTTTTACCGCACTTCCCCTTGCTATGGCTGGAATGTCCCCTCCAAAACTTGGGTTGAAATTTAATTGCCATTGTAACAGTATTAAGATGTGGGATTTTTTTTTTTTTTTTTTTTTTTGAGACAGAGTTTCGCCCTTGTTGCCAAAGTGTGCGATCTTGGCTCACTGCAACCTCCACCTCCCGGGTTCAAGTGATTATCCTGTCTCAGCCTCCTGAGTAACTGGGATTATGGGCCTGCACCACCACGCCCGGCTAATTTTGTATTTTTAGTAGAGATGGGGTTTCACCATGTTGGTCAGGCTGGTCTCAAACTCCTGACCTCAGGTGATCCACCTGCCTCAGCCTCCCAAAGTGCTGGGATAAAAGGCGTGAGCCACCATGTCCAGCCAAGATGTGGGATTTTTAAGAGGCAGTTAAGCCATGAGAGCTTCCGCCCTCATGAATGGATTAATGCCATTATCACTAGAGTGGGTCCCTTATAGAAGGACAAGTTCAGTCCCCTTTTGCCTTACCCTCTCATATGCCCTCTTGCCATTCCACCTTCTGCCATGGGATTACTCAGCAAAAAGGCCCTCACCAGATGCCAGCACACTGATCTGGGACTTCCTGGCTTTCAGAAGTGTGGGAAAATAAATGTCTGTTGTTCATAAATTACCCACTCAGTGGCATTCTGTTAGAGCAACATAAAACAGAATATGACATCCTCTAAAGCCTGCATCAAGCCAACTACCTGCTTCCACTGTGTCAAGATCCAGCCTGCTCAGGGGTGTTGGAGAAACTTGCACAACCATGTGAATTAAGGCTAAACAAATTCATGCTCTGCCTTTCCTCAGCAGGATCCTACCTGGTCTCCCTGCTTCCAGCCTCACCTACCTCAAATCTGTATTGCATGCCCGCAGGGGCCCCTGGGAGTTACAAAGAGTTCTAGATAGTGAGGGGAAGCTAGGTTCCAATCAGGAGGCATTTCTATGTAAGTATTTCTGGTAAATTGCCTAACAAGGTCTTTGAAGAAAGGCCATCTGAATATTGAAGACTCAAGTAACTCAGCTATGATTTCTGTTCCAATTATAAGTATTTGCTTTTATACCTGATTTTGAATCTATCATTTTGAATTGTTTGTCTTAAAGAAGGCCTCCAAATTGCATAAGCTTCAGGACTCACAAAACCTGGATCCATTCCCGTCCAATTGTTGCCAAAGTGTTCTTTCTAAAATGCAAATCCAATCATACTGCTTCTCCACTGAAAATGTGTTTGTACTTGGAGATCATGAAGGGTCTGTGTGTCAAAAAAGGAATCAGGAGTTCATGCTATAGGTTCTTCATAGAGACCCCAGAATATATGCTGATGGCCCCCATATCTGTTATCATTAGTTTCCAACTTTCTCTCTTAAGCTCTATACCAAATTTTCAACTTGGCAGACCTCTTTGAAAATCCTGAAGGCAACTCAAATTCAGCATGTCCCAAATTGAAGTAATTATCCTTTCTTGTTCACCAACTGCTAACACTCTTAAATTCTCAGTCTCAAAAATGTCATTATCCATTCAGTCTTTTCAGCTACATGTGGGCTCAACTCCAGACTCTCCTTCTCTCCCACTTCCAACAGCCAATCTGTTACCACGTCCTATCTGCCCACCCTCAAACAGGTCTCTTGTCACTGACCTCTCCTCTTTAGACCTCTCCACCAGGTTTTTGTTATTGTTTCCCAAAGTAAGGCACATATGCCACTGGTGAGATGGCTGGAAAAGGTAAATGGATGAACCTTTTTAAAAATAGCCAGTTATGTACGTTATGTACACTAAGAAAAAATAAAAATACCACAAATGATCATTTCATTGAAAACTTTTAAAAAAATAAATGCATTTAAGTATAAAAGGAAAGTTGATTTAAAGAGAAAAGTTAATAATGTGAGTGGTATGTATTGTAACTGTAAAAATGTAAAACGGTTAAAATGATGGGGAAATGCCAGAAGTTTGGGAATGCTGCCTTGGTTGATGCCTTCATCATCTCTCAGAAGGACTGCTCCAACCGCCTCCCAGCGTTCTCCCTGCCAACAAGCTCTCCCACTCTATCCTCCAGTGTAGCTGCCAGATTCATCTTCCTAGAAAACAAAGTCAGTCACGTCATTCTTTGCTTTAAAATCTTTGTGGGCTCCCTACAACATAGAAAACGAACTCTTATTTCTCCACTTGGAATGCCAAGCCTATGTTCCCAATACATTAAATGGCTTTACCGTGCCCTAAAAGCCCCCGGCCCCTGTGCAATGGCACGCCTTAGAACAGGCTTTGCAGGCCGCCAGAAATGGCTTTTTGCCCTCCTTGCTCATTAGCAAATTCCTACTCGTTCATGTCAACCCACTTCAAGAGCTGCCTCTTTTAGAAAGCCTTCCCTAACTTCCAGGCAGGGTGAGGTGCTCCTTCTGGGTTCCTGATCTCAGATACTACCTCAGAATTATAATTTTTGGTCAGGTATGTGGTTCCCCAACTAGAATACGAAGTTTTCTTGTTAAAATATTTTTGTATTGGAAAGTGTATATTAAATGTAGGATAAATAAGTGAATGAATAAAATTCTACTTATAAATATGTAAATAAAAATATATATAAATGTGCCAGGTGCGATGGCTCATGCCTGTAATCGCAACACTTTGGGAGCCCGAGGTAGGAGGATCACTTAAGACCAGGAGTTTGAGACCAGCCTGGGCAACACAGTGAGATCGTGTCTCTACAAAAAATTTAATATATATACATATATATATAAATGAATGGGCAAAGCAAAATGGAGTGTGGGGGTCGGAGTTCTTCGTTACCACTGGTTAAGAGGACAAACAAAAAGAGATGCAGGAAAAAGAGAAACAGTGGAGAAAAAACAGAGGAAGCTCAATAAAAGAGAGGAAAAAAATAAAGAGAGATGTCAGAACCAGGCATGGTGGCTCACACCTATAATCCCAGAGCTTTGGGAGGCCAAGGTGGGAGGACTGCTTGAAGCCAGGAGTTCAAGGTCATCCTGAACAACACAGCATGACCTTGTCTCTACAAAAAATAAAAATAAATTAGCTTGGTGTGGTGGTTCATGCCTATAGTTCCAGCTACTCAGCAGGCTGAAGGGGAGGATTGCTTGAGCCCCAGAGTATATGTCATAGCCTATTCACTGAATTCTTTCAACAAGGATTTACTGAGACGCCACTCAGTGTGTATTGTGCCAGGCACATGTGGCCCTCTCTCTGCTCCCTGAAATTGCAGGGATCCCTATTGCTAAACCCAATAGAACCTGCTCAGGCCTTCCCTTCCTGGACCCTCTCAGCAGCATCAAACACTGCTGACCCCTCAGTCCTTCATGACACTCTCACTTACCTTGGCTTCTGGACACTACAGGTGCTTGGTTTCTCCTCTCCTCTCTGGTCACCACTCCTCGATTTTTTTTTTTTTTTTTTTTTTTGTGAGATGGAGTTTTGCTCTTCGCCCAGGCTGGAGTGCAGTGGCGCAATCTCGGCTCACTGCAAGCTCTGCCTCCTGGGTTCATTCCATTCTCCTGCCTCAGCCTCCCGAGTAGCTGGGACTACAGGTGCCCGCCACCACGCCCAGCTAATTTTTTGTATTTTTAGTAGAGATGGGGTTTCACCATGTTTACCAGGATGGTCTTAATCTCCTGACCTCGTGATCCACCCCTCTCAGCCTGTAATCCCAAAGTGCTGGGATTACAGGCATGAGCTACCACGCCCAGCCCCTCAATTTCTTTTGGTAAGCTATTTTTTGGCTGTGTGTTTCCTAAACATGAGTGGTTGTCAGCTTCTGTCTGTTCCTCCACTTCCATCAGAAGCCCTCTCCTCTTACTGTAAAACCCTCTCTTAGAGTTTTGGGCTTCCATTTACCACCTCAATGCTAAGGACTTCCAAATCTCCAACTCCAGCCCACAGCCTAGTATACACAAGTCCCACACATTAAAGCCTCTCGGGCATTTCCTGCAGGTTGAATACATCATCCCCCACTCCTCACACCCGAGGATTCATTTAACCAGCACTTACTAAGGACCTACACAATGTCAGTCTCCAGGGAGGAGAACAGCCACTTCTGCAGCTTGCAATTAGTCAGGGAGATGAAACTAAATAAGGACACAAACATATGATTACAAACTGTGACTGAAGTGATAAGTAAAATGTGAAGAAAAAAAAAAACAAGAGCATATAATAAAGGCACTTCACTTAAAGAGTAATATTTTTTGAAGGAGTGATACACAAGTCAAAGTATAAGGAGAGCAGTCAGCCCAACAAACACTAGTGGTAGATATTCTAGGGAATGATTCTTTCTATTCTAGTCTATGAAACTCCACTATCTCAGGGAAGTATTCTAGGGAACTAGACATCATAAGAAGTAAGGAACTAAAGAGGCATGGTAAGGAGCCCAGCACAACTACAACAGCTGACAGGTGTGAAATGAGGCTGGCCACGCAGAGAACACAGGGCTAAGTTAAGAATTTGGGTTTGTTTGTTTTTTATCTTAAGTGCAATGAGTATCCATTAAAGGGTTTGACTGTGAAATGACTGATACACATTTTTACAAGACCACTCTAGCTAAATTGCAGGACAGTGGGAATATAAGAGGAGGTACTAGTCATGAGGCAACTATTGAAGCCCAGGTGGGATGATAGTGGCTCAAATCATTTATCTAATTCCCCCCTAACCCCCGTCCCCAAACAAACACTTTTATTTTCTAACAGAATTCTGTTCACAGCCATAGATCCTGACAAGACTCTGCTCTGGGCACTTTGCCTAAATAGAAGTCAGTTCTCATTACAACAAAGGTATCATTCCCATGAAAAGTTTCACATACCAAGAAAAGATTTCTGAACACAGCTAGTGGTCTATTTACTCCAAAAAGGAGTCGAACCAAATTCCAACGTTACAATAGAATCTGAAATCCTCGGGCATACCTTGGAGATTTTTCTTGACCAGCAAACACAAAAACATAGAGAAAGGTATGGTGGCTGCGCTGAAGATGCAGCAATAAAAGACAAGGCTAAAAATACTGAAAGCTCACTGTTTAGCTCTCATAACATTACCAGTTATTTCAGTGTCATACTAGAAATGTTGACCTCATATGGGTCATTTGTGAAAAGGCAAAGGGGCTGGTTTTCAAACACTTGGTCCATTTATCAAGGAAGGCAAGAGGGGCTGGTTTCAAATACAAAGTCACTTATGATCACCCCTCTATCACCTGTATGGTCAACTGCTCCACCAACAAATCCACCACGCCATGCTCTCTCTCTTGTCTCCAGAACTCGGCTCATGCTCTTCCCTCTACCTGGAATATTCTTCCCCCACTTCTCTTGGCTAATTTCTACTCATCCTTCAAGTCTCAGCTCAAACATGATTTCTTCCTGGATCACCTTTTTGGATATCCCTGAGAATAAAATGGGCTCAACGTATGTACTCTCATATCTTCTGTAATCATCTCCACCTGACACTTCTCTGTAAGCCCCTAGGTCAAAGTTCTAGAAGACACGGAGCATGTCTGGCTAATCATTGTATTCCAAGTTCAAAGCACAATACCTGGCACACAGAAAGCTCCCAATCAAGTTACATAAATGAATGAATATTTCCTTTTTTCCAAGGTAACTGAGGTCACCAAGGTCACTCCTGCCCTCTTCATTTTCTACTCATCTGCCCCCAGAACAACAAAATGATACAAGTCGGCAATTAAGGATCATTCTTTGAAAAGACTGTCAACTTCCAGACAGAGAGTTGCATTTTGTTGATGGAAAGGTGTTAGCAAACAACTGGCCAACAGCACAAGCAGAAATGCTACTACGAGGGACAAATAAAATGGGTCTCAAGTGGCACAAAGAATTCTTACCAAAAGGATTCCTCAGCCAAATGTTTCTTTGCCGTAAGGGCCAGTTGTTAGTCTATGAAATATGAATATCTCTGTATCTTGGACAGAACTGATATTTAGGATAAATTGATAATACATTCTAATTCTCGTGTGATACAGATAAGGACAATAAAGGTTAGCAGGTGTTGGGCACTGCTCTAAGAGCTTTATATATTATATTTAACCCTCCAGCAACCCAATGAGATAGATACTACTATCATCTCCATTCAACAGATGAGGAAATTGGTTTAGAGTGGTTAAGTAACACACCTGGGATATACACCTAGTAATTGGCAGAGCTGGGATTAAAGACAAAACGATCATCCTTTCTACTTCTCAGATTACATAGAAAATGACAACAAGAGAAGACTTACGGTGCACTGGGCTAAGCTCTTGACACATATTTCTCACCTAACCCTCCCCATAGGTGAGGAGGAAAATCTTAAAGTGCTCTTTGACCACCAACTTGCACTCTGGGTCTCACAGAAGCCAGCAAGAAGGCATGTTTTCCTGGGGCACTTGAAGAGCCTTTGACAAAGCCAGAGCAGTGCTGGCGGAGAACCTCAAGATGCTGATTTCCAGTTGCAGGCTCTACCCTGAGATGACATTCCCTCCCACACAGCGGCTGGCCCCAGGGATGGGCCAGCGATGCACATCTGCACACCCCAAGGGAGAGTTCAAAACCAAAGCATGCCAAGCATGACATAAATATGAAGTGTGGAAAACACATTCCTTATGAACAACTCCATATCAAATTCCCTGCATCCCTCTTCGGCAACGTTATCAGAAGCATCATTCAGTCCAGCTGATTGGAGAGTGGCTACGAAAAATGCTGGAAAATGTGACCAATCAGGAGAGTTATTTTTGTGAGAAAGAAGAAAAATGTCACCAAAAAGGGTCAGCAGATAACCCTATTGGGCTGAAAATAACTGCCTGGCTGGCAGACCAGTAAGGGGACAGGCGGAGGGCGAGAGACGTAATGCAAAGTGCCAAGGGAGCTCCAGCCGAGGGAGGCTGCTGGGGGATGAGGAAATTGGCCTAATTTGGGAACATGAGCCCAGCAGCATTTCTCAGATTCCTAAGAGGGAATCTGGCTAACTTTCAGTTCTGCGTCCTCGGAGGAACACCAAGGGGATGGGGGGAGAGAAAGGGAACAGCTGTGATTCCAACACTTCTCTAGACCACTGAACGAATAAGGGTGATCAAGTGAGAACTTACTCCCATTCCAAAAGAGACCCCAAGGGAATGACCCTGAGTCTCTCCGCCCTCTCCAAAACCCTCTTCTGTACTTGGAGGTCTTTCTTCTTCCCATCTAGCAGGTAGGAGAGGTTAGGCACTTGAGTCAGAAAGACTCAACTAGAGTCAGATCAGCTGAATGCTTCTGACAAGTTACTCTGACTCTCAAAGTCTCCATGTCCTCACATGCACAATATGATGATAAGAGTACCTACTTCAAGAGCTACCATAAGGCTCAACTAGGACACTGCATGTAATGAACAGATAGCTAGCAACTGTTTCAGTGTAAGCTATGACGATGATTATTAAAAGGACAATCTGCAAAATAAAAGCTAAGCCAAAAAGAGATCTAGATCCCAGCAAGAAATGCTCATCCAAAAGATGAGCTAGCCCTGGAGAGGTTTTGCCAAAGATCACTTTTGCCCAAACTCGGTAGAATGTAACTTTTTGGCAGAAAGCATCTGGGTCTGTCCTTGAAAGAGTTCTGTGAGGGCACAATCGTTTGAATCAATAGAAGGTCAAGGCTCAGGCAGAGAAATCTGGTTTAACTCTCAGACCTGTCCTCCCCAGAGAAAGTTATACATCACAGACACGTAGACACTCATCATAGAACTATCTTCCAGCAAAATCCTCAATACCTACAATTCCAACTGGAGCTGCTAGCTGAACCATGCTTCTAGTGATCCAAGCCTGATTTGCAACAGGTGCACCCCACCTCCGCCCAAAAAATGTACAGTCATAAGCTTTCTTAGTACTTACCATTTCTTCTTGGGTTTCTCTGTGCCAGATACTGTGCTAAGTACTTTACATGTATTACCTAATTTGATCTTCACAACAACCCTAAAAAAGTAGACACAACTCCAATCTACTCCAAACTAGTAAAATTACACAAAGAGTTCATCTTTCTGGTAAATTTTAAAATTAGACAGTTAAGTGATTTGAAACGTATCAAATGACCAAGCAAATAAAAAGACTTTTCCTCTTCTCTCAGAGCAGGAAGAAGAGTTGAATTACCTGGACTGAACCACAGGCATCCTACTGGCACCGAGTCCTAAGTGGTTATGGAGACAACCAGAAGGAAAAGATCAAGAAGAGAGTTCACACAGGCCGCTCAATCAGGTATCCTGGAACTTAGGGCATACAATTTTTTTTCACTCAACTCCAAATTAAAAACTGGAGAAGAATGTAGATTTTTTTAAGCTAAAATAATTCCTTCTTTTCATACCCAGGGCTACAAAAAAAGAGACCTTTCTATAATTTCTATTTGTTTTAAATTGACATGTCATTTCTGAACTGCCTACTCAAGAGCCATTCTCCTCACCTCCCTCACCAAGAAACCCCGATGCTATGTATGGTAATGTGCCCATGAAAAACTCCTCTGAAACTGACAGTGTGGCTGTAAGATCCAGTTCTGACCAATGAAATGCAACTAGAGGTCTCCTTAGTGAGGTTTCTGGCTACTGTTTTCCTGATAAGAAGGGGTACACCCTTCTTACTGGCATGCACCTTGAACTCTTCAATGATTCCCTCTCTTCCCACCTAGAATGCATATCTGATTCCAGGAGAATGACCAGCCATCTTGCAACCATGAGAACAAAAGTCACAAGCTCCAGATAGCACAGCAGGAAGCTGGAAGGAGCTAGAGTAATGCAGGACATGCTCCAGTGACTGCACCCACTCTGCTCTGCCCTCCACTGGACTCTTTGCTACGGGAAAGAAAAATTGCTCCTGTTTGATTCAAGTACTGGAGTTGTTTCTGTTGTAGGCAGCCAAACTCAATACTGATTGATAGAGGAGGCCACTTGAAAAATCAATCCATCCTAAAAGACAGGAGTTTTAACTTCAAATGGAAATGGGAGCCAGGTAGATCTAATGTGAGTAAATCTGACTAGATGTATCAACGTACTAAGCAGTGAACTGGAGAGGGATGGATGCATGTCAGCTATCAGCAGCTGTAGCTCCAGCCAATTGCCACCATGTGGGAATGTCAACCCGGCACTCTCACTGTGCCAAGGCTTCTGATTTTAAAGAGAAGCCCCAAATCTGAATTTCCATATTACGTTTCCTAATTGATAAATGCGAACCAAATTTTAAAATTCTTAACCCTGTATGGATCAAATAAAACATGACTACGGACCAAATTCAGCCTGAAGGCCACCAGCTTTCAACCTCAGTAGAGAAGGTTAAGGTGGAATAAAAAGAATGCCCAAGTTCTAGAGAAATAATAAAGGCTGGCAACATACTAAGCATTTGTGTGTCAGACTGAGTTAAGGGTTTTATCACTTTTTCTTTCCAGCCATCCTATGAAGTATGGAATATTATTATCCCTGTTTCACCAACAGGAAAATGAGGCTTACCAAGATTAACTCAGTATCACAGAAGCTAATGTATAACAGGGCAGGATTTCGGCCCAGGCTGGTATGACTCCTAGGCCTGTGCTTTTACGTAAGAAATGCCTTCTGCAACTAGAAAGCAAAAAAACTTTTCTCCAGGCTCGGTGTGGTGGCTCACACCTGTAATCCCAGCACGTTGGGAGGCCAAGGCGGGAGGATCAATTGAGGCCAGGAGTTTGAGACCAGCCTGGGCAACATAACAAGACTTTGTCTCTACAAAAAAAATCAGCCAGGCATGGTGGTGCATGCCTGTGGTCCCAGCTACTTAGGAGACTGTGACTGGAGGATCGCTTGAGCCCGGGAGTTCCAGGGTGCAGTGAGCCATGATCATGCCACTGCATTCCAGCCTGGGAGACAGAGCAAGACCCTGCCTCAAAAAAACAAACAAACAAACAAACAAACAAACAACAACAAAAAAACTCTCTGCTCTGGATAACTACTAGCCAAACTATGGATAATTGAATAGTAGCCTGTGAACAGACTTCCAATCAGTTCTAAGAGACTCTGGCTGACATGCTCTTTCTTCGCTACCCTTTAATAAAAGCAGCAAAGCGCTGTCCCAATATACTTTTATTCACTAATTTATTGAATGAATGCTTGCACAGTGCTTTTCAGTTTATTAAAAAGTTTCTCAATGTGTATCTCACTTGCCCCCATATCAACCTGGTGGTATTACTATCACTATCTGACAGATAATGAAATGGAGAATTAGAGAGATTAGAGGACTTACTCACAATCCAGGCAATTAGCACCCAGTCCTCTGGTGCGAAGCCCTGTGCTCTTTCTGCTTCCTTCACCAGAGCTCCCAACTCCACTACCTCACTTTAAAATAACCATGTGTTTGAACTAATTTCCACTTAAGTCTAAAGTAACTCCAGCATGTCTGACAGCTCCCAGGTACCATATTTACGTTTGCATGGATATCTTCATCCTAGAATATAGTCAGCAAGAGGACAAAAATAAATATATCAAGTAATAGAATTGGAATGTAAATGGGCATACACACAAGTCTTGGGATCTAACTTTAGAAAGAAACAGCCAAAAAGTCCCACACAGCACAGTGAGCATCTGGCCCCGTGGGAGGCTGCCCACACTGTTTAAACCTCAATTAGCCCAAGGAGAAAGAGATCCTGGAATCCTAACTGGCATCTTGCTTTCAGAGGCAACAGTTGGGTGAAGAGCAGAATGACTTTTCATCATGTTCTCCCAGAAAAATGCTAATGCACAGAGTTTAAAAAAAAAAGGTAAACCTCAAAATAAGTAGGTATTACTGAATGGCTGAAACCCTGAAAGGGTTCATCACACTCTGTGACTACAGAGTTATATTCTCACACCAGTGATTCTTACCTGGGAGCCAAGGGGAAGTGGATGGTAGGCAAGCAGGGTCCACTGACCCCAGTCCAGGAGCTGATTTGGTATGGGGGTCATATAAGGCTTCAAGGCCTAATCAGGTCATCACAGGCTCATTCACCTAACTACCATAGGTGGCTATAACCTCCTTCACAATTAAGTAGACTTTAAAAGATATGTGTGTATATATATACACATACACATACACACACACTCTTAATATTTATATATATATAATATATACTCTTGTTGTTAATTGTATATTTATATATACATCACTATTGTTGCCCAGGCTGGAGTGCAATGGCAAGACATCAACTCACTGCAACCTCCGCCTCCCAGGTTCAAGCAATTTTCCTGCCTCAGCGCCCCATGTAGCTGGGGCTACAGGCACATGCCACCCATACCCAGCTAATTTTTAAATTTTTTGCAAAGACAAGGTCTCACTATGTTGCCCAGGCTGGTCTTGAGCTCCTAGGTTCAAACAATCCTCCTGCCTTGGCTTCCTAAAGTGCTGGGGTTACAAGCATCAGCCACTGTGCCTGGCCTTAAGTAGACTTTTAATTAGTCTTCCTGGTTGCCAGTGATCACGGGAATGTAAATTCCATTATGGCAAGAGATCCTGTCTCTTTTGTTCACTGAAATATGCCAACCCTGCAAAATGGTGCCTGGCACTTACTGTGTGCTTCAATAAATAGTTGTTGAGTAAATGAATGAATGATCTGGTGTTGGAATGAATCCTCCTGGACCCATGTGGAACAGCGTAAAATGCCAGAGGCCAAGAACTGGCTTCCATCAGCTCAGTCATTTGCTTCCTCATTTTCTCTTTAAAGGCACAGACCACTGCAGTTCAAGCTCCCTGAGATCCAGGGTTGGGTCTGGTATATCTTCTTTCATCAAATTCCTACTTTATATCACCTCTCCTAACTGTGCCTCCAATGCTCCACTATCCGCACCTCCCAAGCCCCCTGTCCCAGGCCCCATAACACTTCTACTCAGTTTCTAATGTGTAAGTACATCACACACTCGGTACTTGACTCCACCTCATCCTGCGCAATAACAATTGCATGCCTGTTCTGCCAGGCACTGTGACAGATAATAGGGTACGAGGATAAGACACAACCTCTGCCTTCCAGATGCTCATATCTTATGAGAGAACCAGACATGTAAACAATTAGAATACAATGTAATAAGTGTCATAACGGAGGTGCCATGCCCACAGTTACACACTGACAATCCTTGGACCAAATCCAGCCCATGTGGTGATTTAATATCCAGTCCCTATGGTGATTAGGTTTTCTTAATCAGTTGCTAACCTTTAAAAATTTGTTGCTTTCACATAAAATTTTAGACTGCCAGCATCTCTTGAAGAATCACATCTGGCAATATTGGGCCTATATTCTCTACAGCATCAACCAGCTTTGGCTAAGTAGTGGCTGTCCCTTTAGAGGGAGCATGTGGCCTCCAGTTCCCGGTCCCGCTGCCCTAACCTGCTCTCCTAGTGTCTTCCAGGCATTGAGGCCAAGGGGTGAGCTGCTAGTTTTTCTAGGCCAGCACAGATGTTATCTTAAAGTAATGATTCTCCATACCCACCCTTCTAAAGAGAGAAAATGAAAGATAAATGGACAAGGCCACACAGAGAGCTTAAGAAAGTGGTGGAGAATGCATTTCCTATGAAAATGAAGAATATTCCTACCTATGTGATATGTAAGTGAAGTGTGTCCATGTCAGGTACCCGGCTCATTTGCTCACGCACCTGCCTGACCCATTAGGCTTCTCAGCATGGGTTCCTTCATCTGTTGCAAACCTACTACGGGCCAGCAAGCTAGAAGCTAGGTTTCCTGCTGTCTGGGAACTCACTGTCCAATGAGGGAGACAGATGTGTAAAAAGACAATTCACATATAATGGGGTATGTTCTACAATAGGTACTATGGCAAGTGAGAGGAAGGATTGCTAAGTCAGCCTGGAGAGGTTAGAGAAGAGCTAACTTGTGGCACAGGATGACCCTGAGGCTGACTTTTGCAAAGTTTTTTCAAATGGACAGGGGAAGGTAAAAAGGGGCTCCAAGTACGCTGCCAAAAGTAGTGCCCTGGCAGTATAAAGTATTGCTCATCAGAATTACCCACCCTCCACAAAGAAACTGGATCATTTCCCATAATTCCAGCCTACTTAGAAAAGTTTCCAAGAAAGTAAGGCCAGTAAATGATCTGCTTCCTGCCGGAAGACTGTAGAAAGCTCAGGTCACCACCGAGAGCAAATGTCTAATTGTGTAATCCAACCTTACGTCACCAGTCTGCCTCACTGGCATTTATTCAGCAGAAATGAAAACCTGGAATCCTACTGGATTTTGAAACTTCCCAGTCCCTTGCTTCAGCTAACATAAAAAGTTCTACATTAAGAATATAAGGAAATGCACAGAAACTAGTCTGGCATCAAGGAAAAAAAGTTCTTCATTTCTTGCTACAAGACAAATGCCAAGGAAGGGAATTCCCAAATCAAGATAGGAGAAAGGGTTGGCATTCAAGAGAAGAAATATGGAATACCAAATCTTTGGTCATTAAGGAATCACTAACTCTTAAACAGCTTTTCTTCAGATTTTTTTTTTTTTTTTAGCACCCACCTCTCCAGTCAGAGTCAAAGAGGAATTCTTGCCATTGAGGTGATTCTCGGCCTGCGCTGACTCCCGTTGAGCTCGGCGACCCACCTTGGCCTTCTGTAAGGAGAGACAGAAGGCACTGTTGACCCAAATGTCATTCAGCCACTACAGAGATGACAATCCAGCCGGGTGCGGTGGCTCACGCCTGTAATCCCAGCACTTTGGGAGGCCGAAGCGGGTGGATCACAAGGTCAGGAGATCGAGACCAGCCTGGTTAACACGGTGAAACCCCATCTCTACTAAAAACACAAAAGATTAGCCTGACATTGTGGCAGGCGCCTGTAGTCCCAGCTACTCGGGAAGCTGAGGCAGGAGAATCGCTTGAACCTGGGAGGCGGAAGTTGCAGTGAGTCAAAATTGTGCCACTGAACTCCAGCCTGGGTGACAGAGCAAGACTCGATCTCAAAAAAACAAATAAACAAACAAAAAAAAGACAATCCTGGGAAGGTAAGCAAGGACTGGATTTATGATGATGTAGTGGAGAATGGGATTTGAGTTACCTGGGTATGTTTTTAGAAAACCCTCTAACCCCTTAAAACAAGCACCTTAGGTCAGTTCTATTTGATAGGAAAATAGGAAACTAAGGGTTAATTTCTCACTCTGTTGCCCAGGCTGGAGTGCTCACTGCAGCCTCTACCTCCCAGGCTCAAGTGATCCTCCTACCTTGCCCTCCTGAGTAGCTGGGACCACAGGTATACACCACCACATCTGGATACTTTATTTTACTTTTTTTTTTGTAGAGATGGGGTCTCCCTGTGTTGCCCAGGCTAGATAAGGTTTTCTTTAACAGTTACAGAGATGGCAAAAGAAAATTCTATTTTCTACCCAAAGAAATGCAGTTACAAATTCCTCTAGGATGGGCAGAGACCTTATGCCACAGGTCAGAGAAGAAGGTGGTAAAGGCTCCCATGTTCCTACGCAGGATTTCAGAAAGGCTTAATTTCAAATCTGCAGCTTGGCATGAAAATCATTATCAAACAGGCTTTTGGAAAGAATTCCTAAATTCCATGGCAACTGGAAAACAGTTAGCATTTGCTCTGATATATACAGTAACTGGGTTTGCCTTTACAGACATTAAAGGAAATCTAGTACAAGAATTTTGAGACATTATCTTTGGAAAACAGAGCACTTCAATATTCCTGGCCATCAGATGAACCATTTGCAGGTGTTTCCCAAGGCCCCCCCAGTGGAGACTCTGTGCCTCCAAGGCTTCCCAGCACATAAACAAAACTATTTAGTCAGATTCTTGGGTGCTGAAATATTTATACTTTTGCTTTACTTTGTTTAAAAAACACAGCATTAATATAAGCATTTTTAGATCTCATTTAGTGTGGCTTCGATTCTCACAATAATGGACAGGAACTGAGACCGATGTCATTTTACAAAGGAGGAAACTGAGGCCTAGGAAGGTGATGAAGTGACTGACATAAACCTACGAGCAAAGCCTTCTGATTTCAGATCCTGGGTTTCCTGGGTGCTTTCCACTATATCCTGCTGAAACTTGTTTTAAGATGTTCTAAGGACTGCACCACTAAATTGACAGGGGTTACAGGAGAGCTCGTAAAAACTCTTGGGCAGTGTTGACACTTCAAATTGTAGTGTCATTTAGGTTTCAAGGATGATGGAAACAATCGTTCTGAAAATAAGCAGCTTATTTTCTTCTCAAGGCAGACAATTCCATCCCTTCACCATGATTGCCCTTTTCCATTTTTCATAGCATTGTGTATCTGAATACAGCATCCTGCATATAGTGGTTGTGCTAAAACAAAAATTCAATGATCTTGTCTCTAAATGCTGATCACAGGTGGTTTCTCTAATAATTTTTAAGTACTTCAAGGTTTTAAACTTTTTGAAGACCCTGTATAGATGCACAGGGTAGAAAAACTTCTTTACTGCCTGATTTTTGAGTATGTTAAATGTAGTCTATTTATTGGCCATCTTCTCCCACTGCAACATAATCATATGAGGGCAGGAACTTTCCTTATTCATTGCTGTATCTCCAACACCTAGGACACTGCCTGATACACAGTAGGGGCTCAATAAATATTTGTTGAATGAATGAATAACTACATTCACATCCCCAGGTACTAAAAAACATTCACGTATCAGCAAGGCCTGGTGACCTTCAAAACACTTAGAGATTTCACAGCAGAAACTAAAGACTTGCCCTGGGGCCCAATCTTTTAGTAAGAACGATCCTAATCAATTTTAAAGATAAAAAGGCCTGATGGGGGTTACAAAGAAGGAAGATAAACACTGAACTTGGGTCTTGAATCAAGCTGCATTATTTACTGACTATAACGCTGGGCAAACCACAGCCTCAGAGGCAGCAGTAGCTAACCTCTTCTGACCTCTTCTGTGATAACATATGCCAAGCACTGAGTTACACGCTTCCCATGTATTGTTCCATTTCCTTTTCACTGTAACACCTCCATTCTAGGCATAAGAAAACTAAGGCTCGGAAAGGTTAAATCGTTGTTTAGGTGTTTTTTGAACCCAGGCAACAGCTCTATGCTCCATGTGGCCTCAGTGCCTGAGCACCTAATCACTCCCTCACGTTACAAATCAGTTACAAATCTTGGTTTCCTTAACTACTGAGGTAACTGAGGTAACTCCCACCTCCCCGCGCGGATTACGGGGAAGAAAGGCCGTCCCTGCCTGCCTCCCTTCCATGCATAAAACAGTGCGGCTTTTGCAGGAACTTCTGGGATGAGGTGTCCCAAAGGAAAAACTCTAGGACGGGAGAGAGTGCGACCCCGGCCGGGGCCCCCCATCACCCTGTGATCGATCTGTTCTGGGGAAGTTCGCACTCGGGGATCTAAAAAACGGAGAAAGGCTCGGAAATTTCCCACGGCCCTAGAGGCCGGCGGGGACAGGGTGTTTTCTACTTTTTGAGGATTTTAAAGAAAGCAAACCCCAGGCCAGCAGCGGCGGAGCCCACAGTGACCCGGGGGCGGGGCAGTGAGGCTGCCTCCTCCTGGGCCTCGCCAGGCGCGGCTCGAGGCCTGCCGCCCTGAGTCGCCTCAGAGAAGTTGGGGCCGGCGGGGTCGCTCCTCCCCACCCGCCAAATCCTGGCCCACAAGGCCCCCGCATCGGTCCTCACGGAGGTAGCCAAGCTGTAGCGCAGCTCCTCGTCCAAGTCCAGCAAATCCTCCATCTCCGCGGCCGCCTAACGTCACTTCCTGGAAACCGACTGGTCCAGCCGCTTCCCAGCTAACAGCCCCGCCCCTCCATCCCAATATTTAAAGGGTCCGCAGCATCATCGTTCCTGGATTCTGTATGCCATCCTCCAAACTACCGAATCTTTCTTAAACCTGCCTTGCTTCACATCCGGAAGCAACCTCCGGTTATTAAAACTCACCAAGGCTGCTCCTGCGAGACGGTAAAATAATTTGGTCGTTAGGAACTGTCTGCATTTGTAGCTCTGTTTAGATACATCAATATATTAAGTGCAAAGCACTACTACTGCTAATAATAATTATACTGATGCCTCCCACTTGTATAGCTCTTTGCAATGTACAGAAGGCCGTCACAGTTATTGGCTTAACGTGAGGGGCATAACAACCTTGTGTGGGAAGCAAGGTAAGTGGTATTGTTTCCATTTGACAGATGAGAAAACAGGCTCACAGGGAGTCAGGTGTAATCAATGGTTTACCATGAATTAAGGAAAGTGCAATATACATAATCTCTGCCTTCAAGAGGTTTACAGAGAGGCCAAATCAACACATCAAATAGCTGAGTAGTAATAACTTTCCAAAGTACATTCAATATCTCATTAAATCCCAACAATCCCACAAAGTGAGTAGCAGTAGTATCTCTAACACAACAATAAAGGACACTGAGGTACAAAGAAGGGGCTTGAGGAAAATCACCTAAGTGCCAAGCAGCAGAGCCAGATGCCCTCCTGACACCAGACATTACTGGAGTATTTATCTCCAGCACATACTACTGGGTGCCAGCCATTCCCCTAGACTGGCAGAGGGAGAGGTACCACAAATTCCCAGCCTAATGGGGCAGTTAAGTTGCGTCTTCACTGACTCTTCACATGAGATCTCCAAGTCAATATCACTGGCCAGGTCCCTGGCACTGGCTGGCTGAGATCCACAGGAGATGGGCTGATGGCCCTGAAAGCAAACAACATTCCCAGTATTATGTTGACGGGAATGTCTGGATGGCTACAGTTTAAAAGTAAGGATTTGGAAGTGGGAGTAGCACCCCTAAAACCAGATTGCAAGTATTTCTTAATACCCAGTAAATTACTCAGTTCAGTCACATGTTACTGGATAGGACTGCGCGTTAGCATGCCTGTGACAGCAGGAGCGCTGGCCTGGATGTCAGAAGAGCTGTGTTCTCATCTTAGCTCTGCTGATAACTACCTGTGTAGCCAGAGCAGAGCCCTTTTCGGATATCAGTTTCCTCCCTTGTAATTACTTTAGAGATTATCTCTAAGATCCTTTGTTAACTTGCTTCTCAGTGAGAATACTTTGTTAGATTTTAATCTGAAGAAACATTCATTGCCAAAAATCCAAGACAGATGAAATATAGGCTCCAATGACTCCCTTGTTCCCTTCTTCTTTGGCACCAGATGAGGAAGAAGGGATCAATCTTTGGATTTTTCTATTTCTTGTAAGCTCACAGCATACCACCATCACCTTAGAGTCAGTTTCCAGACCTTCACCTCCACTTCTTCCCCAACTTGCTGAAAACAGAAAGCAAATGGTCCTCACTCCGGGCAGAGAGGTACCCTGCAGTAGTGGCTTCCAGACCTTGCCGAGCACCTGAATCACGTGTGAGGTTTGTCAAGAAACAGAGATGCCAGGGCCCCATCTCTGGAGACTCTGATTTGGTAGAGGTGGAGTCCGAAAAAGCATAACTGTAATAATTGTCCTTTCTATCTTGCAACTGTCTGTTCAAAGGCCTTTCCTTATCACCCTATTTTAAACTGCAACATCCCCCAACCTAGGCACTCCCCATCCTCCTTCTCTGCTTGATTTTCTGCCATACCACGTTTGTTTGTTTGAGACATGGTCTTGCTCTGTCGCCCAGGCTGGAGTGCAGTGGTGCAATCTTGGCCCCCTGCAAACTCTGCCTCCCTGGCTCAAGTGATTCTCCTGCCTCAGCCTCCCAAGTAGATGCCTGTGCCAACATGCAGGGCTAATTTTTCCATTTTTTGTAGAGACTGGGTTTCGCAGTGTTGCTGGGGCTGGTCTCGAATTTCTGAGCTCAAGCAATCCTCCCGCATGGGCCTCCCCAAATCCTGGGATTATAGGCGTGAGCCACTGCACCTGGCCCAGCACTTTTTACAGTACTACGTCATTTACATATTTATTTAGTTTATTGCCTCCTCCACTGCCCCACCCCTGCCTCTAAAATAAAATTTCCATGAGGGCAAAAGTTTTGTTTTGTTCACTGATACTATTCACAGAGACTAGAACAGTGCCTGGTGTACAGTAAACATTAAACTTTTTGTCAAATTTCAGAGGCAGTATAGCATAGTAATTAAGTCTACAGACTCTGGCAATGTCCTGGGTCCAAATCTCAACAGCTGACACCTAATAACTATGTGACCTTGGGCAAGTTACTTTTGAAGTTTCTACCCCTAGGTTTCCTCATTGGTTATTCAAATGAAAATAATGCCTACCCAAACTAGACAGCCTGTGTAAAACATCGCCTCCAGCGCTCACAAGCAGTGTGGGCTTAAAAAGAAAAAAAACATCTCTATGGCTCAGTATCTTCATCCGTAAAGTGACCCACCGCTGTACTGGAATACAGTGAACAGCCCCTTCAGTGGTGGCCTGGAAGTCAGACCTCTCAGAAAGGGTCCAGGAAGGCTGGAGTGAGATGGGGTGGGAGTGGCACTCACTCTCAGGAAAGTTCAGTTCAGATGCAAGCCCTGTGTTGCGGGGTACGGGGAGCCACGTGCCCTACCCTCCCTTGGCTGCTCGTGGGAAAAGGCCTAGAGGTTCGGGCCGAGAAGAGGAGCGAAAGCAGAGAGCCGACTTCCCCTCACCCATCTGGGAAATGGGCTCGGGCCAACTGCTGACTTCGCGCTCGCTGGCGCAGCTCCCTGCGGAGCCCTCGGCGGGGAGGGAGGCTGAACATCTGGATGACATTTCTGCGAGAGCGGCTCCGGAGCAGCGGCTGGGGAGGGAGAGGTGCGCTGGTGCGCACGTGGGATCGAGAGGGAGGCGATTCGTCGGGGCCCGGGTCTTGTTTTTCTCGCTCTCTACCGCAGCCCATTCTATCGCCCCCTAGCCCCCCAAACCCCCCAGCCCCAGGCCCCGAGCCTCCCCGGCTCCCGACAAGCCGAGCTCCTTCACTGGCGGCCTCGCCTCGCCAGAGGGCACCCTCGATCTTCCGGAAAACGCCACCATTTTTCACTGCCCCTGGAGCATCTCCAGGCTTCTGCCCGCCTCCCGACTCCGATCTTGTCAATGAAGAATCCGGCCAGGATCGCCGCGGAGCGGACGCTGACCCTCCGACCCGGCTCGCAGGCCGGGAGTCCCCTCCACGAGGCTGGCACGGCCGCCCCTACCGGGTCCCGCGCCCTCTGCGGACCCTGCCCCGGGTCGGGCCTGGCCCGGGGTCGACCCCGGGACCGGGGGACCAGGAGGGAGAGTAGACGCGGGCCGCGGACTGCGCGGACTGACAGCTGGCGAGAGGGCGCCGGGGCTGGGGGAAATGGAGGGAGGGGGCTCATCGGAGTAACTTTCCAGAAAAACAGCCAACGTGTAGCAGGAGTGATTCCAAGAGGGGAAAAAAAGTTCAGCTACCACGTCGAACGAGAGGACTCGCAACGTATTTTTCAAATGGGCTCGGCTTTTCCTGTGCCTGTTTAAAACATTAACATCGTGCAGCAAAAGAGGCTGCGTGCGCTGGTCCCTCCCTCCCCCACCCCAGGCCAGAGACGTCATGGGAGGGAGGTATAAAATTTCAGCAGAGAGAAATAGAGAAAGCAGTGTGTGTGCATGTGTGTGTGTGAGAGAGGGAGAGGAGCGAGAGGGAGAGGGAGACAGAGAAAGGGAGGGAAGCAGAGAGTCAAGTTCAAGGGAATGAGCGAGAGAGGCAGAGACAGGGGAAGAGGCGTGCGAGAGAAGGAATAACAGCTTTCCGGAGCAGGCGTGCCGTGAACTGGCTTCTATTTTATTTTATTTTTCTCCTTTTTATTTTTTAAAGAGAAGCAGGGGACAGAAGCAATGGCCGAGGCAGAAGACAAGCCGAGGTGCTGGTGACCCTGGGCGTCTGAGTGGATGACTGAGGCTGCTGCGCTCAGAGGCCTGCCTCCCTGCCTTCCAATGCACATAACCCCACACCCCAGCCAATGAAGACGAGAGGCAGCGTGAACAAAGTCATTTAGAAAGCCCCCGAGGAAGTGTAAACAAAAGAGAAAGCATGAATGGAGTGCCTGAGAGACAAGTGTGTCCTGTACTGCCCCCACCTTTAGCTGGGCCAGCAACTGCCCGGCCCTGCCTCTCCCCACCTACTCACTGGTGATCTGACTTTTTTTTTTTTTTTTTTTTTTTTTACCGTTTTTCCCCCCTTTTCTTTTCCATTCTCTTTTCTTATTTTCCTTCAAGGCAAGGCAAGGATTTTGATTTTGGGACCCAGCCATGGTCCTTCTGCTCCTTCTTTAAAATACCCACTTTCTCCCCATCGCCAAGCAGCGTTTGGCAATATCAGATATCCGCTCTATTTATTTTTACCTAAGGAAAAACTCCAGCTCCCTTCCCACTCCCAGCTGCCTTGCCACCCCTCCCAGCCCTCTGCTTGCCCTCCACCTGGCCTGCTGGGAGTCAGAGCCCAGCAAAACCTGTTTAGACACATGGACAAGAATCCCAGCGCTACAAGGCACACAGTCCGCTTCTTCGTCCTCAGGGTTGCCAGCGCTTCCTGGAAGTCCTGAAGCTCTCGCAGTGCAGTGAGTTCATGCACCTTCTTGCCAAGCCTCAGTCTTTGGGATCTGGGGAGGCCGCCTGGTTTTCCTCCCTCCTTCTGCACGTCTGCTGGGGTCTCTTCCTCTCCAGGCCTCGCCGTCCCCCTGGCCTCTCTTCCCAGCTCACACATGAAGATGCACTTGCAAAGGGCTCTGGTGGTCCTGGCGCTGCTGAACTTTGCCTCGGTCAGCCTCTCTCTGTCCACTTGCACCACCTTGGACTTCGGCCACATCAAGAAGAAGAGGGTGGAAGCCATTAGGGGACAGATCTTGAGCAAGCTCAGGCTCACCAGCCCCCCTGAGCCAACGGTGATGACCCACGTCCCCTATCAGGTCCTGGCCCTTTACAACAGCACCCGGGAGCTGCTGGAGGAGATGCATGGGGAGAGGGAGGAAGGCTGCACCCAGGAAAACACCGAGTCGGAATACTATGCCAAAGAAATCCATAAATTCGACATGATCCAGGGGCTGGCGGAGCACAGTAAGTCCAAATTCTTGCTGGGGTGTCTGCTCTGGAGGGTCTGAACTGGAGCTGGGAGCTCTGCAGAGGGGGGCCTAGTGCTGGCCACACAGCAGGGTGCCCCAGGATTCACCAGCACCAAGACTCAGGAGGTGCGATGCTCCTCCGTTGGGGCTGGGGAGGTGGGTGGGGAAGGACATAGAGCCATTCTGTTAAGAGCCGGTGCTTCTGGGAGGCCAGGAGCCCTGGAGCTGAGCGGCTTGCTGAACTCACATCACATCCTTGACTGATTTTAATTTGGAATTACATTGTGCTGTCCAGGGAAACATATGTATTCTTGCACATGCGATCATATCAGTAACTGTAAGCATCTGGGTGCCATAAAGGGGAAGGCCGGCTCTGTCAGGAGCCCTTACGGTTCTCAGTGTGGAGACCTCGGTCTTCTCCCTGCTTTTCACAACTCATTGTGACACGTCTCCGTTTCAGTTTTTCCAGTTGTTGGGAAGAAGAGTACCTGCCCCAAATTAATGTCTGTCAAGCTTTTTGAAGCCCAGGCAAGAGACAGCTTCTTGCTGCCTGGGCCCTTTGGTCTACCCCACCCACGTGACCCACGAGACCCACGTGAGCTGTGTGTGTGGAGGGGAGAGGGTATGCACGAATGTTCCCAGGGCCGTGTACTTTAGGGCGACATGCAGTCTTGTGCATAGACAGACCTCATGTGCTCAAAATGGGCGCCCTCCAGGCCAGTGGGCACGGGGAGAGCGGGTTTTGGCTCTGGATGCGTAGGGAGGCTGGCGCCCTTTGTGTCTGTGTGTCACGGGAGAGCGGGTGGAGGGGTGGCAGTGGGTGCACGGTGTGGGGGGGATATGTCTGGGAGCCTGCTGTCCCAGGAGGCTCCGTCTGCACGGAGGAGCCGGGCGGCTTCTGGGTGAGATGTCTGTGTGTGTTTGTACACGTGTGGAAGTCATCTGTGTTTACTGAAGGGGATTTTAAAAACCTCAATACAAGAGAGAGAAATTTGGCAGATGTTGAGAAACTGACAGCCCAGGAAAGAGGAATGTGAGCCACTCGTGGGCCATAGACTCCAGGAGCAGCTCTGTTTGCTTTTCCTACCAGCAGGTGTCCTCACCGCCCTGACTACCTCAGCCCAGGCCCACCTGGGAGAGGGGTGGAGGGTGTGGGATGGAACTGGCAGGCAGGGGAGGGTGGTCAGCAGAGCACACAGCAAGGGGTGAAAGGAACCTGGCTGGAGAGAAGTAACAGGAGTGGGTACTGATGGGTGGACCAGCTCTGGCTGGAGGTGCAAAGGCCCTGTTCACGGCTCCACGCCAGGCAGAGGAGCCTGTGGTTACTGGCGAGGGGTTCCCGCTCCGGCTTCCTGTGGCTGCCTGGAGCGCCTTTCTTTAGGATGTGGCTGCCGTGTGGGGGCGGTGGCTGGAGGCCGAGGCAGAGCTAGTGCTCCTTGCCCAGGGTCTCTGGGTGGGGCTGACTCAGAGGCCCACAGTTCCCAGAGGCACCTGGCAGCTGGATAGCCAAGGCTCCAACTCCCTGGGAACCCACCAACACAGGAGATAGTGACCACAGCATCAGAGGAAGGTCGAAATCTGAGGCCGACAGGAGAGGCATGAGGAGAGTCCAGGGCAAGAGGGCAGGACTCAGACCTTCATGGGCTGGGTCAGCAGGAGGAGTCCAAGGGAGGAGGGATCCTGAGTCAAGAGGACCCCCCCCGCCCCCAGCCCGGAATCCTGAGCTGAGAATGAATGAGCCACGTGGAGGCAAGGCCACGCGGGTGCAAGTGGACATTGATTTTGTGCAGACTCAAGGCACAAATAGCAGATGGCCTTGGGAAAATCCCAGGCAGGGCCCCACAGATGCTGGGCAGCTTCCAGGCTGCAGTACCAAGACCTGCAGCAGATGGGAGTGGCTGTGGGGCTATGGAGCAATAGTCTGGCCTGGGGCAACCCAGCACAGCGAGCAGGATGCTGTTCAGGATGCTGGGGAGGAGCCAACACGCAATGCTATGAGGCTCACAGGTGCAAACCGGAAGCAGGCAGACTCTGCAGCTGTTGGAGGTGACTTGGAGGCTGAGCAGACAGACCTGGGCCCGCCCTGCAGCTGGTCAGGTGCTGAGCCCACCCCAGAGAGGCAGACACACAAGGCACACTAATTATAAAGAAGGCAGTGGGCAGGTGCTAAGCAGGAGCAGAGAGCCATCATCAGGGGCTCGCGAGGCGGTGGGGCGGGGGGTGGGGGAAAGGAAGCCTGTCCTTAACTCATGAGGGCAGACAGAGGTGACACCAGGTCTGTGGTGGGGCACAGCAGGGTCTCGATGCCAGATCCTCTGCGGGGAGGTCATGAGATCACGTTCTCTTCCATATTTCCTCACTTCTGGCCACCTCCCTGACCCAGTGAACATGCATTCGAAGGAAAGTGACAGTAGGAGCCAGGGCAAGGAGATGGAGGTTCCTGGAGAGGAAAATGAAAGAGGAAATACTTTTTAGTGGTGCAGGAGAAAGGCCACCAAGGTGAGAGCAGAGAGGAAGGCCTTTTCCTAAATAAACTTATCTCCCTGTTTTATGCATAAAGAAACTGAGACCTGGATCGCTTAAGTAATTTGTCCAAAAAGAGCGGGCACCCTAACCTAGACATTCTGCCTGCACGACACATATAGTTAAGCACTCATGGATACGTAAAATACACGTTGTAAGTGCTACCTTTAACCTTTAGGGTTCAGTAGAACTTTGATTTGTAACATAAATGAATCACATGTGGGACCAAGCAGGAGAGGTCAGGAGTTACTATCTTAGTAACCCAGGTGGCAGATTGCATAAAGATAACCAGATTTGTTCTTTCTTAGCTCTGCAATTTTTTTTTTTTTTTTTTGCCCGGGAGATTCATACTGCCACAAATGTTCTCCCGAATTTAATGAAAGAGTTTTCTTTATTTAATGAAGAGTCTCAAGCAGGTTAAGCAACTGCAGCTACATAAAAGTGACCTCTCTGAGCCTCAGTTTCCCCAGCTGTAAAGTCAGAGATGATTTCCAAACTCCTTTTCAGCTGAAAGAATTTTATAATTCCATCTGGGATGAATCAGCAGAGCCTCTAACTGGGGACTATGGGCAAGACTCTGTCATCCCTTCTCTAATTCTCCAGGATTTTACTGTGGGGAGGGAGTAGAGAGTTTCTTCGGCCCCACGTGATGGGAAAGGGCACAGCTTTTTTACTTCTGTTGCCATCCCTCTTACAAAGATATCACCAATGTAGGTGTCGTTTTATCTTCTGGCTTGTAATTATCTGTGTCTGTTCAGAGACTTGTTTTCAGCCAAGGGCAGCGCTAAGACAACCGGCAAATCTGGAGTTTCTCAGCAAAGAGAAAACTCGATATTTTAGTCTTTCTTCTCTGGCTGCTAAGTGTAGATTTTGTTTATTCTGAGAATTATTGTGAAAATCATTTGCTCCAAGGACCAATGCCCTCTGCACAGTAGGGGTCAGCACTTCTCCAAGTGTGGTCCAGAGGAAGCTGGAGGTAAATGTAGATTCCCTGGTCCTACCCACCCTTACAGAATCAGAATCTTGAGGGGTGGAGTCTTGGGGAATCTGTATTTTCAACAAGCTCCTTATGGATTCTTAAGCACACTGAAGCTTAAGACTCAGGGAACTAGGGCAAAACCTTTTCTGAGAGGGATGGCAAACACAAGTGCCTACAGAAACCGGGCAGGAAATGCAAATGATCTGGAAGAAAAGCCACGGCGTTGTGATCAACTGCACCAGGACACTTGGTCTTGGGGTCAGGAAGAAAGTAAGGTGTGTGAGACAGGGAGAGGGAGGGGACCTGGAGCCCACGTGCCCAGCCAAAGCAGCAGCCAGCCTCAGCTCTTGCTGGGTCTTGCATTGAGGACTGTGGGTCCAGCTTGATTAGTTCTTCCCATGTCCCAGAAGAGAAGAAAATCTGGATCTTTCTGTGAAGTATTCCAATTTTTAACGTGGGCTTAAAATGTTTATGGGCTTCTAACTAAAACTTTTTAAAGGTGTTCCATCAGCGAAGCAACACGTCTAATTTATTTAAAGGTTAATCAATAGAAAGCTCACACACACCATTAAAGCAGTGGTTTCTCAAACTTCCAGAATATCTGGAAGCCATGGTGCCCTCTGCAGCACATAATAATCTGTGGTTCTCAACCCTGGCTGCACATTGGAATCATCTGGAGATCTTAAAAAAATATGTCGTGGACCCCACTCACTCCAGTGTAGTCAAAACTGCTGGGGAACAGGTCCAGGCACGATTTGTTTTTAAAGCTTTCCAGGTGATTCTAACGCACAGCCAGGGTAGAGAAGTACAGCCACACTGATAAATATAGTCCCTTCACTGGAACCAGCAAAAAATGATATATACAAGCAAAGGCACACCTAGCAGCCCCAGGTGTCTGAACACATTTTAAAAGGCAGTTAACTAAACATGGTCAGCTATTTCCTGGTTTTTCCATGCATACTCTACATGAATATTCTTTGCTTAAGTTTTGCCTCGTAAAACAAGATAGAGAAAATGACATTCACCAATATACATTTTCCTGTGCAATGGAAAAAGTTGCTCAAGATTTAATTTGTAATAATGGGACCCCCTAGTCCAGTTCTCAATAATGCTAGTGTTCTGCAGAGGCATGGCTTAAAAACCACAAACTGGTTTGCAGTGGGTCATTGTCTGAGGCATAGGTTGACATTCTAGGCCCATTTAGTGGAATCTTGCCATATTTCGTTGATGAAAGCATCTTCACTAAATGATCGCCCAGATCCTTCCTAGCTTCCAGAGTCTCTGCCTCAATAAATGAGGTGTGTTCAGAAGACCTGGGTTCAAACCCCACCTCCACCACCTTCTAGTTATATGACCTTGGAAAAGCCATTTAACTTTTTGAGGTTCATTTTTCTCATTTGTCAAGTGATACATTTTACATGTTTTCCTTCTCAAGGGTTGTTAGAAGGTCACATGAAGTAATAAAAACTCGAGAAAACATAAGATGGTGCTATTACATTTTGCTTATTTATTTACACTATGATTCATTCCACAGATTACTTAAAGCATCATTATTCAGTGAATTTGATTGTAAAGAAGATTGTATTTACATTTTCTTTGATCTCCCAGGCAATTCTTTTTTAAAATTAATTTTAATTTTAATTTTTTTGACAGAGTCTCACTCTTGTCACCCAGACTGGAGTGCACTGGTACAATCTCGGCTCACTGTAGCTTCTGCCTTCAAGCAATTCTTGTGCCTCAGCCTCCCGAGTAGCTGGGGTTACAGGTGCCCACCACCATGCCCCACTAATTTTTGTATTTTGTATTTGGAGTAGAGTCAGAGTTTCGCCATGTTGACCAGGTTGCTCTCGAACTCCTGACCTCCAATGATCCACCTGCCTCGGCCTCCCAAAGTGCTGGGATTACAGGCATGAGCCACTGTTCCCAGCCTTTAAAATTTTTAATTTTAAATGATAGGGATAGGTCCTCCCTATGTTGTCTAAGCTGATCTTGAACTCCTGGACTCAAGTGATCCTCCCACCTCAG
Source organism: Piliocolobus tephrosceles (assembly GCF_002776525.5). Classification (NCBI taxonomy): domain Eukaryota; kingdom Metazoa; phylum Chordata; class Mammalia; order Primates; family Cercopithecidae; genus Piliocolobus; species Piliocolobus tephrosceles. The sequence continues at coordinate 30,550,484 of NC_045439.1, forward strand.
CCTCCCGAGTAATAACGGACGTGTGCCAACATGCCCAGCTAATTTTTGTATTTTTTATAAAGATGGGGTTTCACCATGTTGGCCAGGCTGGTCTCGAACACCTGAGCCCAAGCAATCCACCCACCTCAGCCTCCCAAGGTGCTGGCTGGGATTACAGGCATGAGCCACCGTGCCTGGCTGCCAATTCTTTTTTTTTTTGAGACGGAGTCTCACTCTGTCGCCCAGGCTGGAGTGCAGTGATGCAATCTCAGCTCACTGCAACCTCGACCTCCCAGGTTCAAGCGATCCTCCTGCCTCAGCCTCCTGAGTAGCTAGGATTACAAGCTTGCACCATCATGCCTGGCTAATTTTTATATTTTTAGTAGAGACGGGGTTTCACCATGTTGCCCCAGTGCCAGTTCTTTTTTAATCACTAGCAATTATGTCCAGGCTTTGCTTGCTAGCATCAAATTGCTTGTGTCAGCTAACTTCTGAGTGACTCTGGCCAAGACCCTCTGGACAGCCATTTCTCCCTCTGAAGAGGGTTGCACTACATGACTCCTAATGTACCTTCTAACTCATTGGAAATCTATACATCCCAGTAATAGAAAATGACCTTTCCCACCTCTTTTTTGAAACCTTAAAATTCTCCTCAGGAGGAGTTCATCTTGGGGAGCAGATTATGATTGATAGGCTGGAAGAAACCAAAGAGGACGGCCACTAGGGTGTCCTGAGAACTCTCCCAGCTCATAACTTTCTCCATCTCCTGGCTTCCCACTGCCTTGACCCACTGTGACCGTCCTCACCAGCAAGTGCCATTTTCCATCTCCCTTCTTTTTTTTTGAGACGGAGTCTCCCTCTGTCACCCAGGTTGGAGTGCAGAGGCACAATCTCAGCTCATTGCAACCTCCGCCTCCTGGGTTCAAGTGATTCTCCTGCCTCAGCCTCCTGAGTAGCTGGGATTACAGGCACGTACCACCACACCTGGCTAATTTTCATATTTTTAGTAGCGACAGGGTTTCACCATGTTGGTCAGGCTGGTCTCGAACTCCTGACGTTGTGATCCACCCACCTCGGCCTCCCGGAGTGCTGGGACTACAGGTGTGAGCCATTGTGCCCTGCCCCGTCTCCCTTCTTTTTACAGCAAGGTTCATGTTGCACTGACTTTATTCCTCTTGTAGTCACTGGTGGTGTGTTATTTATTTACTTTATTATTATTATTATTTTGAAACATAATCTCCTTCTGTTGCCCAGGCTGGAGTGCAGTAGCACAATCACGGCTCACTGCAGCCTGGACCTCCCGAGCTCAAGCGATCCTGCCAGGAGGTACTATTGTAACTGAAGCCATATCGATAACAGCTCCTTCAAGACCCAGCTCTGTTGTCCTTGATAGGGTTGCCAATGCAAGTAGCTTATCCACATTCAGAGTATTACAAACTTGTAAACTTACGCATTACTTAGCTATCACTGACTTCTCTCCTTGGTTCTATCTGAAATGGTTTAGGGAATCATTGGTAGTATCTGTTCTTTCAAAGCCAATTATTGATCAGGGCTTCATTAGATAGCATTCACACATTTGTTTTCCTAACATCTGTTCCATTAATTTTCTAAGAACCAGTGTCCGGCCCACCAGATGGCAATTTCCAGAAACACTCACTCATCCTTCCCTAAAGATCAGTAGCGCATTTGCTTGTTTCCAGGCCTCTGATCCTTCCTGCCTTGTCCGTGACTTCCTCAACCACCCCTCGGGGTGATTATAAGCTCATTCCAGCCATGTCCATTATGTGTGGAATCTGGGTCTATGAGCTTGAATTTCAGCCTCGGGCTATTGTTACCATTTGTGCAGAAAGTTTTTCTCTGGGTGTGAATACTGCTCAGACCTTGAGGTTGTCAAGTGTACAGGAGCAGAGAAAAGACAGGCTCTTTCTCTTTCTCTGGCTCAGAGGGGTGGGAAAGAGCATTGGCTGCCCATGTCTTGTGGACAGGGATGAAGAGGCCAGCAGGTGACAGCGTCTGGCATAGCGCGTGCTGTCAAGGAAAGAGAAAGGAACCAATGGAGGAAGCATCTGTGTTTCCGCCAGGTTCATGATGTGGGCTCTTTGCTATATAAGCCCGGCTTTATTGGCTCTAAAACATGAGGTTGAGATGTCACTGCACTGCTCAAACCCTTTCAGTGACTCCCTACTGTTAATGGGTTAAAATTTAACTTTTTAGTCTGACAGGTGGACCCCAGTCTACCATCTTGCTGTTTCTCACCTGGCTGCCACCTGCTGCTTCGAGTCCCTCTTACACATTTGCATTTCCTCCCTTCCCTGCCTTTGCTTCCAGCAGTCACTCCACGTTCCTCCCCATCCTCAAATCCTCTCAATTTTCACCTCTTCCATGAAGTGCTCCCTGCCGTTTCCCTCCTTTGATTTCCTGCAGCAACCAACCCCTGGACTTCTCTGAAAATCATTGGTTTCCTGTCACTCCCCTCACCTGTGCTCCTGCATTTTAACATCTTCCGAGGCACTCTGTCCTATTATTTCTCTCTAGTCCTGTTATTTGGGCCCATGTATTAATACCCCCCACTTGGATATTAACCCATAAGCCTGAGGCTGCAATTTTTTGAATTTTGAAGTCAGACCTTGGGGATGACCTTGAGCAGTAGGATATAAATAATTCCCACATGCTTAGCATTCCAATAATGGAACACTAGACATAAATGGATTTTAATCCCCTTGAAGGCAGGGGTTGTGTCTGTTCACGTTTTGCTTCCCAGCGTTAGCACTATGCTTGGCATAGAGTAGCTGCTCAATACATTTTTTATAAATGAATGGATGCCCAGATGAACAAACACAGGAATAAATCAACTAGTAGTAAGATATGTAAACTACTAGGTTGCTGATATCTTTCTAGAATCAGTATTTTCTTAGGCCAGGCACGGTGGCTTACGCCTGTAATCCCAGCTCTCAGGGAGGTAGAGGCAGGAGGATAGCTTGAGCCCAGGAGTTCGAGACCTGCCTGGGCAATATAGTGAGACCCTGTTCTCCACAAAAAGGAGGAGAAAACAAAACAAAACAAAACAAAAATGTAGAATCAGTATTTTCTCAAAAAGTAGGAAAAACAGGTTGGAGAACTTACCAGAACTGAGATTTTAAGGCAGTGGGAGGAGGGGGCAATTAGATTTGACTGGCCAGTCTCTAGTGCCATGTCGTGGAGCTCTGAGGCCACATTGCTCCTTGCTCAGGACTGTGTGTGATTCTAGGGCCACCAAGAATCTTCCTCGTATCTCCACCTTGAGGTCTGAGACCTCAAGCCTCTAGGGAGGTGGCAGGCAGGACGGTGGCCACTTGGTGCCTGTCCGTTGGCAGCACACTGTTCCTGCATGTCTCACTCATGCTGTGCCCTCTGCTCTGCTTTATCTCCTAGACGAACTGGCTGTCTGCCCCAAAGGAATTACCTCCAAGGTTTTCCGCTTCAATGTGTCCTCAGTGGAGAAAAATAGAACCAACCTGTTCCGAGCAGAATTCCGGGTCTTGAGGGTGCCCAACCCCAGCTCTAAGCGGAATGAGCAGAGGATCGAGCTCTTCCAGGTAACTCCTCTCTCGGAGCAGAAACCACACCTACGAGAAAGCCAGTTCCTTTGCCATATCAGGGCACCACTGGGTGCAGAGTTTGGCAGACCTAGGTTTGAATCCTGGCTTCTCTGAGCCTTCGTTTCCGTATCCGTGTCTGTCATTAAAACACTTAAGAGTTAGCTAAGGCGCTCGGGGGCCATGGCATTCAGGAACCACTGGTTTCTTATTGCTCCCTCACCTGTGCTCTGCACTGTGACATCTTCTGGGGCACTCTGTCATGGCCTCTAGTACTCACTCCTTTCTCTGCCCTGTAGATCCTTCGGCCGGATGAGCACATTGCCAAACAGCGCTATATTGGTGGCAAGAATCTGCCCACACGGGGCACTGCCGAGTGGCTGTCCTTTGATGTCACTGACACAGTGCGTGAGTGGCTGGTGAGAAGAGGTAGGTGGACCCTTCGGAAGAACATTTCAAAATGAACCTCAGGTTCCTTAGTCCTCCATGAAACAGAGGGAAGAGGACAGAATTAAGGGAGTCAGAGATCTGGGTTCAAACCCTAGCTTTGCCACTGAGTATCCTCCATTCATTCATTCAACTAATGTTTATTAAGTGCTCCCTGTAAACCAGGCCCTGGGGATGCAGCCACAGGGATAGGAACTATGAGAAATGGAAAGAGGGCAATGTGATAATGATTGGGTGGGGTCCAACAGGGAAGGTCTCTGTGATGAAGAAATTCCTGCATTGACATCTGAATGATAAGGAGTCAGCCCATGAAGATCAGAATAAGGGATGTGCTAAGCAAAGGCAACAGCGAGGCCCAGGCCCTCAAGTGGAAATAAGCTTGATGTGTTCGAGCAGCAGCAGCAGCAGCAGCAGCAAACAGATTGGTGTGGCTGGAGCATGCTGAGCTGGGGTAGGGAGGAGGAGGGGAGGTGGTCAGAGAGGTTGCTGGGGCCATATAATTTATTATTATTATTATTATTATTATTATTATTATTTCTTGAGACTGAGTCTCACTCTGTTGCCTAAGCTGGAGTGCAGTGGTGCAATTTCGGCTCACTGCACCTCCGCCATCTGGGTTCAAGCGATTCTCATGTCTCAGCCTCCTGAATAGCTGGGACGACAGGCGCACGCTGCCACACCTGGCTAATTTTTTTTGTATTTTTAGTAAAGATGGGGTTTCACCATGTTGGCCAGGCTGGTCTCAAACCCCTGACCTCAAGTGATCCACCCGCTTTGGCTTCCCAAAGTGCTGGGATTATAGACGTGAGCCACCATGCCCAGTCAATTTAATTTAGAACATCATCAGGTCATGGCGAGGTTTCAGGACTTATTCTGGGGGTGATGAGAAGTGTAGGAGTGTTATAACCAGAGATGGGGATACTCAAGGTACCCAGGTATTCCTTTCTGTCCCTCTACTGGGCGTGAAGTCAAGAGCCTAGGAGAGCCATGTGGATCTGCTGACAGCAGCTCTGCTGGGAATTCTGACTCAGACAGCTACTGGGAGGAGGGACTGGGTGTGGTGATTCGACTGACATCTTTAAAAGGTCCCTCTAGTTTCCAGGAGGTCAAGGGAAGAGGCAGAAATACCAGTTAGGAGCCATGGTGGCAGCCCAGATGAGAGCAATATAGGCTGAGACTAGGGTGGTAGCCGTGGATATGAAGATCGTATGGATTTGTTCTGTATTTTGAAGGTAGCCAGTAAGAAGCACAGGCTGATTAGGTGTGGGGTGTGAGGACACAAGAGCATTCTGGATGACTTCTAAATTTTTCGACATCCAGGTGGTATCACTTATTGAAACGGAGGGCCTAGGAGAAGAACAGGTTCTGTTCTGGCCAGTTAGGTTTGAAAGGCCGGGTGGTCATGCAAGCAGACCTATCCCAGAGGCGTATCACACTTCACATGTCCCAAATATCTTATCCACGCACTGTCTTTCTTCACCTGGAAAATAAGGCAATGGTTCCTCCTCTGCATGCCTCACAGAGTTGTTTTAAGGATCAAATGCATTTGAGAGAACTTCATGGTTTTTACCATGTTTTACAGGAGTAAGCTTTTCTTATTTTAGATAAGGAAACAGGCCAAGAGAAGTTAAGTGACTTGACCGAGGTCGTCCAGTCTGGATGAGAACTTTGGTGTCTCATGACACCATCCTCTGTGTTTCTTTCCCTTTCCTTGACTGGCACTGCCTGGTCTGATGCTCAGTGGGTTGGGGTCACAGATGGCAGTCCCATCTGTTCCTTCTCTCCCTCTTGGGCGGGGTTTTCTCCTGTCATCAGCTGCTATAAAGCCACAGACCATCCATATATTGATGCCCAGAGTCCCTGAGGCAGGTGGATCCTTCTAGGTCCTTGGTATTTTAGGCAACTAAGAGTTAAAACTCAAAGGCAGAGATTACAAACTATTTGGCCTGCATATTGTTTTCGATTTGACTAGTCATCAACAGTTTTGGGTGTTTTAAGTCAGGAGATTTCACATAAAACCTGGACTTCTTGCTGTTTTTGAAAAATTGGAAGATTTCCTGGTAACCATCCATCAGAAACGAGTACCGGCCACCCCTTAGATGGGGTATGCATCCTCAGTACCCACAGCCCTCACTATTCCCTATTGTTCCCCAAGAGTGAGGCTGGCGGTTCCTGTTTAGCATCACGTGCTGGCTCGATTTTCTCACGTGACCTGCCTGGGCTCCGTAGGCATCGAGTTTGCATTGCTTGGTACCCATGGAGCCCAGGCAGGTCACATAAATGAGAAAATTCCCCATCCAAGGGGAATTATCCGGTGGCTGAGTTGGCAGATGGTGGGCTGGAGATCCTGCCCCAGTCCCAAGGGTACCCAGGAATTCCATCCTGTCCCTCCTACTGAGCATGAAGGCAAGAGCCTAGGACAACCCACGTGGATCTGCCGACAGCAGCTCTGTTGGGAATTCTGACTCAGACGGCTACAGAAAGGAGGGGCTGGGGAAATTAATCTCTTAACTTCCCTGTCTGATTTTGATCAGCTCCACCTGGATTTCTTTGAAGCCCTGGGCACTTGAAGGAGTTCTTATTTTCACAGCTGCAGAGCTCAATGAGAAGTTTGCATTGAGAATGATTTCCATCCTCCTGAGACATCAAAAAGATAATTTCGTAATAAAACCTATGGGTCCCCCACCCACCATCCCCACGGCTGCCAATTCTGAGGTTAGTTCTTCATTGGAACCTTCAGTTCCCACTTAGGCAGATACTGCCTACCTTTCCCACAAGGGAATCATCACACAGGTTTGTGCTTATAGAGAGCCCATGAGTCTCTTCAGAGTTCATGGCTTCAAACCAGGCAACAAAGGACTCCAAATTGGAGCAGTTGGTGGTGTGGATTGATGAGGAAACTGAGTCACACATGTGGTCTTGGATTCATTGAGCAAACATCTGAGAGCCCTTGTGTACCAGGTACCCAGCCTGCATTCTGGGTCCCAGAGTGGGTTGGAGCCTACTAGGGCCACTGGGGACCCAGGTCTCATACCCTTGTGCTATTGCTCATATAGTCTGCAGCACCTAGCTAGACAGGGCCAGGTCTCCCCTAGCAGGCTGGGGAGGGAGCTTCTCAGCATCATGGCTCAGGAAAGGTGGGACACTGGGAAACAACCATCTTGCATGTTGTTGGTGAATGTGTGGGCATCTTCCTTGGTGGTCTCTGTTGCCCCTCTTTGCCCCTCCTTATCTCTAACAAGAGTTTGGGATCTCAGGCATCAAGCTGTCAGTGCCTGAATCCTGGCACTGCTGTCCACTGGTTGGATATCTTGGGCAAGCTGTTTAATCTCCCTAAGCCTCAGTGTTCTCATCTGTACAGTGGGGGATAACAGTTCTTGCTCTATGGGATTATTATAGAGATTAAATGAGTTAGTGTTTGTAAAGTCTTAGAGCAGTGTTTGATATGTAGTAAAGTTCCATGCATTTTGGTGATTGTTGTTATCACCTCTAAGTCCTCTATCTAGATACAGCATGTTGGCCAAGCCAGGCCACCCTCTCGTGCTTACCCCCTGGACCCTCGCTCTCCCCAACATAGCTGTCTGCACCTTGACTTTCTAATTCACAGATTCATAGAACTCACTCCAGGTCTCTTCCAGCCCGCCTTGAACCAGCTTAACCAGGAGGTACACGGTGTTGTTAGGTAGCCCATTTCAGCTACTCTGGCTCCTCCTTCCAGCCGCCTTAACCCAGGGAGAGAGAGGGCACTCCTCATACTTCCCTCTCCGGTCACTTCTCCTCCAGCTGGGTCTCAGCTGCCTTGTTTTATTGGTCTGACTTCCCTCACTGAGCAAACCTGCTGGAACAGAGATCTTCAAGCTCAGCAGGCGCAGTGTGCCCCAGAGGTTGCCCTGACTTGCGGTAGAGCAGATCTGGTTAGGCTCTGGAGTTTATGGAAGAAAGGCGCTGGGTTTTATTTTATTTTATTTTTTTTATTGTTTTTTTGAGACGGAGTCTTGCTCTGTCGCCCAGGCTGGAGTGCAGTGGCCGGATCTCAGCTCACTGCAAGCTCCGCCTCCCGGGTTCACGCTATTCTCCTGCCTCAGCCTCCGGAGTAGCTGGGACTACAGGCGCCCGCCACCTTGCCCGGCTAGTTTCTCTGTATTTTTTAGTAGAGACGGGGTTTCACCGTGTTAGCCAGGATGGTCTCGATCTCCTGACCTCGTGATCCGCCCGTCTCGGCCTCCCAAAGTGCTGGGATTACAGGCTTGAGCCACCGCGCCCGGCCGGCGCTGTGTTTTAACCAGTAGGACTGGGATGTCCAAGCCAGCCTAATGTTGATGGGAATCTCCAGGCTCGTAGGCTTGTATCCTTCCATCCATGAGAAGGCTGCTGGGCCAGGTCGGACTCTTTGGGGTTTGCCCTGATGGCACAATTTCAGGAAGACTCCAGGTTGTCCTCAAGGCCAGATGCTCACACACATGGTATGTGGCCTCAGGGAGCAGCAAATCAATCAACCCACTGAGAGGCTGACCCTGAATCCAGAGAGGTCTGTCCCCAATGACTTCTTCTACACCTGGTCACAGCTGGCTGCTACCCCAGGATCAACAGAGCTTCCCAAATTAAGTCTTACCCACCAGAATTGACATGATACCAGATCCTACCTGGTTTTCCATGTAAAATTATTTGTCTCAGTGCAGACTTTCCATTTTCTTTCTTTTTCCTTCACTTCACTCAACCTCATTTACTGAGTTCCTGCTTCCTTGATTTTGGTTGCCAAAACTCATGATCCCACAACTACTAGGCAAATGGGCTGGAGTTGCCCTTCTTGCACCAGAATGTCAGGCACCAAACCCTGGCACCTCCAGGCTTCATCATGCTCACTGTCTCCACGCTCATGTCATCTGGACCCTCGGCCATAGTTCTCATCTCCTCTGTGCTGTTTTCTAAGTTCACAACTGTCTTCCCAAGCTGTTCGTCTTGGTGAGCAATCCACATTCCAACTTCCCATCATGGTGAACAAGGATTCCCAACGAAGAAATGTCCAAGTAATTTTTACCTCATTGTGTCCTTGTTTCTTAGGGAAAATATGGCCCAGTGTAACGATGATGTTCATCTTATCTCTTCTAGAATCTGCCACTTTGTCTAGACCCACAATCATGGCCCTGGTAGAAATGCTTGCATCTTCCACTGAGATGGATTCTGCTTCCTGTCTGCAAGTGACCTTGCCTCTAGCATTGGTTTCTGACTTGAATTTTTTTGCCAGCATTACATCCTGTGGCCCTTTGAATTTATGGCCTTTTGAATCATGGTCTCTGTGCTCGGAGACTCTTTAGTTACTCCCTGTCCCTAGTCTCTTTCAGTCCCTCTGTCTCTTGCCCTCATCCTTCCTCAGTAGGTTGGCTCAACGATCCCCTCTCCCAGAAACCACATAGATGGCATGAGTTTTTACTTTCCTTCCTGTATCTTTGTCCTTTTGCCCCCAAGTAGGTAGGTGACAATTTTCTCTTAATACCATCCTTTGAAAGGGAATGATTATTCCACTTCTGTTTCATGATGGCCACTAGTGTATGCCCCCATTTGGTGATTCATAATATAACAGGAATACCTGGAATGTGGCAACGTGCGCATGAAGGTCCACTCTGAGCTCTGGAGGCGCTTTCTGTCTCCTGTGACCCTCAATAGAACTCAGTTCCTATGAGTCCCTGTAGGAGCAGAGGCCCTGGCTCACCCTTGCATGGGTGGTGGGTACACTTCCCCATCACACAGAGGCGTTTTTCTCATGAACTCTGTCTTATTTTGCAGAGTCCAACTTAGGTCTAGAAATCAGCATTCACTGTCCATGTCACACCTTTCAGCCCAATGGAGATATCCTGGAAAACATTCACGAGGTGATGGAAATCAAATTCAAAGGTAACAAAATGAATGTGTATGGTAGGATGGGTGAGGGGGGCGGGGGCGGGGAGAGTTAATGGGACAGGATAGCGCAGGAGACCCTAACCAGACCTCAAGAAAAGAAACCAAGCTCCTTCAGAGAGATAGCCGACTATTTTGTACTTGAGTAATCCTGCTTTGCCCCAAAAGCAATGAGTGTAGCTTTCAGCTTATAGCTTAGAGAATGCATTAGCCTCTGGAAGACAACATGGTCTGGTAAGTGGTGAAACTATGTAGGCAAGCCCTCTAGCCTCTGGGCCTAGTGAAATGGGATAAGAGTTCCTCTTTCACAGGGTTGTCAGGCAATTAAATGAGATAACGAATAAGGAACACTGTGCCAGAAATACTCAACAGATAGGAGTTGTCTTCCCCCTCCCTAAAAGAAGTTAACTTTGGCTGTCCTGAACATGAGTGCCCAGACGACTGAGCTTTGCAGATGTGCAGGGCCTGCCTGACCTCGCCCAGGGTCCTCTGGGTTTGGATAATTGCTTCCAGTCTCAGGGTGTTTGTCCCCAGGTGTTTGGGTAGAGATGGTGAAGTCGTTGAGAGTCATTTCTGGTTTTCCATTATGTTTGCAGGGAACTCAGCCTTGATGATCTCTGGAGTTTAGGAAAGTTCTCTTTTCCTTTCATATTCCCATTTTGGGTAACTGCAGAATGCCTGAGGTCAGAGGCTTGTCTAGGAAAAGGTGCAGGCCTCTTTTGGCTCAGCGCTAGACGGTGATCTTACCCCATATGGGCTCTATTTTAGAGACTTTTTTTTTTTTTAAAAACCAAAGATTTGACACTGTAATCACAGAACCTTAGAGCCCAGAGGACCTTCAGAGTCCTTACCTACAGGCCAGCTTAGGATGAAACCTTCCCATTTCAGTGAATACTTATCTTGTTTATAAAGATTTTCAGAAAAAGGGATTTGTGATCCAGGTCTCTCATGTATCTTACAGATCTGGTGCCCCTTCCTGAGATCTGAGCCCCTCCTGTAGCTATGTACATTAATTCCTCATGTTCCTGTCCTCAGTGAGGATGGACAACAGCTGGCAGCTATCCTTCACGAAATTGATCTCCATTTAGTTGAGACTCTAAGTCAGTCTCCAGTCTTTTCCTTTTTTTTTTCCAGAAGAAATGGGTTGATGAATTTAGGTTTTCTTTCCAGAGCTTGTTTGCTAAGCTATTTATCATATGCTTCATTATCTCATCTGAATTTTATAGTGAAAACACTTCAAAGACTCTAAGTGCAATGTGAATATTAACAATTATACAGTCTTGTTTCTTTGGCTCCCATTCAGGCCATCTTAAGTTGTGACACCTTAAATTTTCGGTAGAACTTCTGCGTTATCTTGATCCATTCACATTTTAAGGGGAAACTCACACCCCAAGATTCTAAGTCTAAAATCTAAAGTGACAACCCAGGGCTGGGCGTGGTGGCTCACACCTGTAATCCCAGCACTCTGGGAGGCAAGGCAGGCGGATCACTTGAGGTCAGGAGTTGGAGACCAGCCTGGCCAACATGGAGAAATCCCGTCTTTACTAAAAATACAAAAATAGCCAGGCATGGTGGCATGCACCTGTAATCCCAGCTACTTCGGAGGCTGAGGCAGGAGAATCTCTTGAACTCCAGAGACGGAGGTTGCAGTGAGCCACGATGGGGCCATTGCACTCCAGCCTGGCTGACAGATCAAGACTCTGTCTCAAAATAAATAACGAACAAACAAAAAAACTGACAACCCAGAGGTATGTGGTAGGCACCCACTTAGTAACAGGGTTGCTTCATGGGTCCATGAAGATTCCTAGGAATCTCAGCAAGGGCTTTCTGCCCCTTGGGAGATTTCTGTACAGGAGTATGGGGATCTGAACATGGGGCATCTTTCAGTGGGCATCCTTACAATGATGAGTTCTTTTGATACTGGCTCCTCCATCTGCTCTTCCCCTTCCTGCAGCTGGACATCAGAATTAAGCTGCACTTGTGCCCCACCCCTCCCTCTCAGACTGCACTACCCCTCCTCCTGGGCAGTGA
>NC_045439.1:30562420-30610543 GCF_002776525.5 Piliocolobus tephrosceles
TTCTACTCAGTCACATTCCGCCCTTTTAAATTCCTACCATAGTTTCAACCAGCCTTTTAATTTGCTTTATCTAAAGCTCTCTGTACCATAGTAATTAATTAACTGCCACGTGTTACCCTATGTCAGAGATATGTGCATGTGGCTGGCAAGGAACACTGAAGTAGAAAGGCTTCTACCAGAACTCTGATCATTCCAGCCTCTCGAATGTAGAAAACTTACTCTGAAAGACAACAACAAGCATGGACAAGAAGCTAATTTGAAATTCTAGGAACAGAAAGTGAGATAGCTGAGAGTCCACAACCCCTGAAACTAGTCTATCTTTCCCTCGAGGGGAATCAAAAATAGGGCAGTAATTTGTGAAGCATGTTTCCTTCTAGTTCATTATTTCTGCATCCTGTCTGGGGCCCTACACTCTGGCACTTACTAAATGGCTCAAGGCAATGTTTTGTGAGAACATTTCTCACCAAAGTGATCAGTTCCAGCTAGGATGAGCAATATAAGAGTTGTTTTCTTAAAAGCCAAGATAGGCTGGGCGCCGTGGCTCACGCCTGTAATCCCAGCACTTTGGGAGGCCAAGGTGGGTGGATCCCAAGGTCAGGAGTTCGAGACCAGCCTGGCCAACATGGTGAAACCCCCGTCTCTACCAAAAATGTAAAAAATTAGCTGGGTGTGGTGGCATGCACTTGTAATCCCAGCTACTCGGGAGGCTGAGGCAGGAGAATCGCTTGAACCCGGGAGGCGGAAGTTGCAGTGAAGATTGCACCACTGCACTCCAGCCTGGGTGACAGAATGAGACTGACTCAAAAAAAAAAAGAAAAAAAAGCCAAGATAATTAATTATCAGTGTAGTAACTGTCATATGCTTCAACTGATCACCCCAAACAAGTGCAGTTGTTCTGCTTCTGTCATTGCGGATGAACAACAGTTACCCAACTACTCACTCACCCAAACCAGGTTCCAACAGTTCCTCTTTTTTTTTTTTTTGAGACAGAGTCTCACTCTGTGACTCGGGCTGGAGTGCGGTAGCACTATTTCTGCTTACTGCAACCTCCGCTTCCTGGGTTCAGGTGATCCTCCCACCTCAGCCTCCTAAGTAGCTGGGATTACAGGCGCCTGCCACCACAGCCGGCTAATTTTTTTGTATTTTTAGTAGAGATAGGGTTTCACCATGCTGGCCAGGCTGGTCTCAAACTCCTAACCTCAAGTGATCTGCCTGCTCGGCCTCCCAAGTCCTGGGACTACAGGTGTGAGCCACTGTGCCCGGCCCCCAACACTTCATTTTAAAGAGCACCCGTGGCCATTCTAGCACTTGCTCAGCCTCTGGGACTGCCCTTGAACTGGGAGAGTTCCTGGGTTCCAGGCCTGAGGCTTGGCCTTCCAACCTCTCACTGACGTGTCCCTTCCCAGGTGCTGGGACTGTACAACACTCTGAACCCTGAAGCATCTGCCTCGCCTTGCTGCGTGCCCCAGGACCTGGAGCCCCTGACCATCCTGTACTATGTTGGGAGGACCCCCAAGGTGGAGCAGCTCTCCAACATGGTGGTGAAGTCTTGTAAATGTAGCTGAGACCCCACCTGCGACAGAGAGAGGGGAGAGAGAACTGCCACTGCCTGACTGCCCGCTCCTCGGGAAACACACAAGCAACAAACCTCACCAAGAGGCCTGGAGTCCACAACCTTCGGCTCCGGGCAGGTGGCTGAGATGGAGGTTTCCTTTTGGAACATTTCTTTCTTGCTGGCTCTGAGAATCACGGTGGTAAAGAAAGTGTGGGTTTGGTTAGAGGAAGGCTGAACTCTTCAGAACACAGACTTTCTGTGATGCAGACAGAGGGGATGGGGATAGAGGAAAGGGATGGCAAGTCGAGACGTTGTGTGGCAATGGGATTTGGGCTACCCTGAAGGGAGGAGGAAGGGCAGAGAATGGCCGGGTCAGGGCCAGACTGGAAGACACTTCAGATCTGAGGTTGGATTTGCTCATTGCTGTACCAAATCTGCTCTAGGGAATCTGGATTATGTTATACAAGACAAGCATTTTTTTTTTTTTTTTAAAGACAGGTTATGAAGACAAATTCCCAGAACTGTATCTTATACTGTCTGGGATTAAGGGTAAATCTATTACTTTTGCAAACTGTCCTCTACATCAATTAACATCATGAGTCACTACAGGGAGAAAATGCAGGTCATGCAGTTCCTGGGCCATCAACTACATCGGGCCTTCTGGATATGCTGAACGCAGAAGCAAAGGGTGGAAATCAACCCTCTCCTGTCTGCCCTCTGGGTCCCTCCTCTCACCTCTCCCTCGATCATATTTCCCCTTGGACACTTGGTTAGACGCCTTCCAGGTCAGGGTGCACATTTCTGGATTGTGGTTCCATGCAGCCTCGGGGCATTATGGGTTCTTCCCCCCTTCCCCTCCAAGACCCTGTGTTCATTTGGTGTTCCTGGAAGCAGGTGCTATAACATGTGAGGCATTCGGGGAAGCTGCACATGTGCCACACAGTGACTTGGCCCCAGACGCATAGACTGAGGTATAAAGACAAATATGAATATTACTCTCAAAATCTTTGTATAAATAAATATTTTTGGGGAATCTTGGATGATTTCATCTTCTGGAAGACTGTTTCTAGAACAGTAAAAGCCTTATTCTAAGGTGTATGTCTGATTCGATAAAGATCCTTCAATTACCCTTTTCTTAATTCCATGTCCACGGCTACTAATCAGAGGTAACCAAAATCTGGGGCAGAGAATCTCTCAATCACCAAACGCACTGCTGAGCGCAACCACCCTTACATGGGGGCACACTTCCGCCAGCGGAGAAGACTGCACTATTGCTTGTGCGTCTTTCCTTCTTGCAGAGTGTATTATTCTCAGAGACAGAGGCAGCGGCTCAGATTGGCAGAAAGCATATGAATTTGACCTCCAGATACCTCTGAGCAGAATCCCCTGGTGTGAACCCTTGCATATGGAAACATGGTTTATCCACAAATTACCAACATCACCGTTTTTGAAAATCTCCCCCCACCCATATCAGTTGAGAATAAGAGAAAATGTGTATGGCAAATGGTGTAAAAATGTGAGGCTAATTCTGTTATCAGGCTAAGCCTAAAAGAGCGAACCAGGAACCCCTTTTCAGACTATGGCCCTCTTGTCAGGGATCCGGGAACCATAGCTCTCTTCTGAGTGAGGCCGTGGATCCCACTGTGGTATGGACGTCCACAGTGAGCGGGCACAGAGCAAGAGGCCATCTAGCAGCTCCTGAGAAACACATTCCTCTAGTGAGATCACTTTGCCACTGGTAAAAGAAAACTCCATCTGAAGCTGAAGTGTGCAGGCTGAAGGATGTGTCTGATGTGTTCGTGCCTGTGTGTGTGTGTGTATGTATGTGTGTCCCTTGTTCCTTGTGGAGTTCTCCAAGACTGAAGTGAGTTTGTTCAGCACCTTTTTTTCCCTGCTTTGCCCACGCCCAGCCAATTCTAAGGGTTTCTCTCTCAGTCTTCATCCCATGTGGCACCCACTGACTTCCACCATCGTTCAGAGGGCTATGTCCCTGTCCTGAAATCCTGGCTGATGGGATTATATTCCATCTTGCTCCAGGGAGCCTGGGGGCACAGACAGGGGATGCAGTAAGCTCAGCATGTCAGCCACGGGCTGCTGCTGTCCCAGCATCAGTCTATTCATCTGAGGACCATTCTCAAATTCACTGGGCATGATAACCCCCAAGGGTTTACTAAAAACGTACAGTTTCAGGCTGCAGTTCTAGAGGTACCTTTAGGACTGCAGTAGGGTCCAGGTTGCCTCAAAACTATTAACATATTTTGAGAAGTGGTGCATTATACCTGACATCACTTGTCCTTACTTGAGGCTTCAATATAGAAAAGGGAAGTAATTTTTCTGGCCCCAGATGAAACCCTCTTTTATCCAGCTTTATAGCACTCGCTAAAACGTTGGCCTGCGGTTCATCCTAATGAACCAGGGCAGCTAGATACATTTCCTGGAGTATTCCAAAGAAAACAGAACGTGGTGCGATTCCAAATGGTCTTTTTCTTCAGAGCTCTACTTGTAGGTTAGGCAGCAGACACAAATAGGGACGGGGTTGGGAGTCAGCCCCCGCATTCTACACATTACTGACAGGTGCTACAGAAACTTGAATCACTGTTTGTCTTCAAAAATCGACGCTTGTTTAGGGGGAGGGTAAAGAGTGGCGTTGGAAATATCACCTCCGTTGGAGGAGGGCTCATAGGATCTGTCTGGTTTATTGCCGAGTGAAGTCCAGTCCCAGTAAAAATGACTTGAAAGCACTTGGACACATGAAGGGAGAGATCTGGCATCTTAGCACCTGATCAGCATATGGTAAGTGCAGTAACAAATCAGCCGAAGACTTCATTCTGATTGGTTACCTAGGGCAATTTCAAGCACTATAGCCTAAAATTTCTTTTGCTGGACTCATACTCTTTTCCCTTGTCACAAGATTCATGTGGTGAGTCCTCCCAAACCCCTTATTTTCCAATTCTACACCTCAGCAGGGGACTATGGAGGAATTCTAATTTGTCCCCAAATCTAATTTGTCCCCTAAAAAAAAAGAAAATAAAAATAGAATTACTTTATTAATCTTTGAAATCAGTAATTCCAAAGGGTGCCTTTACCCTGGCTCATATTGTCAACAGTACACCAATTTGTCTCCTCTCTCTAGAAACTTGTAAATCTAATTTGCTTAACAATCAAGCAAATAGTTAAGGTGGTCCTGAAACTACTCTGCAGTCCTGGGGTCATCTGGAATGCATTCTCACTTCTCTCCTGAAACCCACAGACTTCATCCTTCACAAGCAAACAAAATGTATCCATGCGCCCAAACCTTTGTTTTCATTCACTAAGAAGGCAATAAAGTCCCTTTTCTGTCCTTTTAGGTGTCCATTTTTCTTTTTTCTTTTTAGACGGGGTCTTGCTTGCTCTGTCACCCAGCCTGGAGTGCAATGGCGCAATCTCGGCTCACTGCAACCTCCGCTTCCCAGGTTCAAGCAATTCTCCTGCTTCAGCCTCCCGAGTAGCTGGCATTGCAGGCGCCTGCCACTGCGCCCAGTTAATTTTTGTATTTTTATTAGAGACGAGGTTTCACCATCTTGGCCAGGCTAGTCTTGAACTCTGACCTCGTGATTCACCCACCTCAACCTCCCAAAGTGCTGAGATTACAGGCGTGGGCCACCGCGCCTGGCCAGGTGTCAATTTTCTTTTTGGATTTCAACACTGAGTCTACAGGACCCTGTTGAAGAAGCCCCAGACTCTGGGTTCTCCCTCGATAACTCCCCAGGGCAGCTAAATTAATCCTTCAGTGAACTCTGCCGTCCAACTCTCAACCTTTTCTCTAGCAGAAGCCAGAGACAGACGACATAGGCAAGGGGAGGAAGAGAGACGGCGGAGGCTTGAGGGGAGAGCACTGGGGCTGTGCTGCATCACTCCGGTGAACTGCGAGGTATGCAACATGCAACTGGATGCAGGGCTCAAGCCACTGGAGGCCCACGCTCTGAGTGAGCCTGCCTGTCCAGGGCTGATAATGGAGACCTCTGCACATGCCCGCTCCCCAGGTGCGGGAGCTGCCTCTGGGAATAGCCTGGACCCACCATCTGCTGAAATGAAATGTAAAAATAAAACATCTCTTTACAGCTCACATTTCTAAAATGAAGTTTAAAAAATTGCCCAGCAACAAAGTAAAATAACAAACTGGTTCTACTTCAGTCCTGTTTGTGAACATTGATTGTTGGGAAATTAGTAAAGGGAAAAAAAAAAAGAAAATAAAAATAGAATTACTTTATTAATCTTTGAAATCAGTAATTCCAAAGGGTGCCTTTACCCTGACTCCTACTTGTCAACAGTACACCAATTTGTCTCCTCTCTTTAGGAAATTTGTGATCAATGCTCCTCCTTCCCCCTAGACCCTCCGAAAAGGGAGGAGCAACTTTGGTGGATGATGATGTTGGAATTTTAAGCTTGTACAAAGAAAATAAAGCTTCATACTGCAATCTGGAAAAGAAGAGGAAGCAAAATACAAATAGCCAAAGAGCCTCTTTTATATCATCTCTGTGCAGCAGCAGTAAAGGGACAGAGAAGACCTAAGCAGGTTGGGGGCATGGGGCAAAGGGAGGGTAAAAGATACACGTGTGCTCTGATGGGGTATATAATGCATCAGCTCAATGTCCCCACTGCCAAGTTCCATCAAAACCCAGAAGATCTGCTTTCCTGTTGTCCCAGTGAAAGTCTGCATTGGCTGATTGGCAACCATCTACTGCCACTTCTGCTTGAAGGCTTTGGGGACTTTGAGGCAGCAAAAGAAAATACTATGGACCCCTTGAAGTGCTGGTGGATGCTTCACCCTCAGTCACACACCCAGGAGTGGTGAACAGGTTGTTTCTCTGTGTGTTTGTGGTTCATCTTTTAGTGTGAGCAGGATCTGAAAAAGAGAAAGGCAACCATGAAATGAATGAAATGACAGCATGGGGTTTTACTTATAGGCAGCAATGTCTGGTTTATCTAACATCACAGAAGAATCAAGAAGTGGTGGCCCAAATAAATGAAGTTCGCCTCCAAGTGCAAACCTCTTAATTTTTTTTGAGACGGAGTCTCCCTCTGTCACCCAGACTGGAGTGCTGTGGCGCGATCTTGGCTCACTGCAATCTCCGCCTCCCAGGTTCACGCCATTCTCCTGCCTCAGTTCTGGAGTAGCTGGGACTACAGATGTCTGCCACCATGCCCGGCTAGTTTTTTTGTGTTTTTAGTAGAGATGGGGTTTCACCGTGTTAGCCAGGATGGTCTCGACCTCCTGACCTCGTGATCCGCCCGCCTCAGCCTCCCAAAGTGCTGGGATTACAGGTGTGAGCCACCGCGCCCGGTCGCAAAGCTCTTAATTTTAACCACTTTTGTTGGAAACCTTCCTAAAATACTCCCGGTTCTACTGCTGTTTCTTTTCTGTGTTGTTCTCTTTCCTTTTTTCTCTTGGACAAAAACATTTTATCTTTTGCTTTTCAAATTAAAAAATGCTAAATATGTCCATCTTTTCTAGAAACACAGTGTATTAGCATTTTTAAAGTGCATGAAAAAATTCTTCAAAGTATGCTTTTGAGTTTTTCTGAATTTTCCCTCAATGTCAGATTGTCAGATAATACTTTGCCTTCTCCTCAACCCCTCAATCCCAATATACACCTATACACTCACCATCTGGTTTAAGAAAAGGAACTTTACCATTACGCTGCATCCCTGCTAGACCCTCCCAGTTCTTTCCCATTCTCACCATTCCTGAATTTTGTGTTTATCCTTCCCTTGTTTGCTTTAAAAAAAACAGATTTATGATCTTTTTTTTTTTTTTTTTTTTGAGACGGAGTCTTGCTCTGTCGCCCAGGCTGGAGTGCAGTGGCCGGATCTCGGCTCACTGCAAGCTCCGCCTCCCGGGTTTATGCCATTCTCCTGCCTCAGCCTCCCGAGTAGCTGGGACTACAGGCGCCCGCCACCTCGCCCGGCTAGTTTTTTGTATTTTTTAGTAGAGACGGGGTTTCACCATGTTAGCCAGGATGGTCTCGATCTCCTGACCTCGTGATTCGCCCGTCTCGGCCTCCCAAAGTGCTGGGATTACAGGCTTGAGCCACCGCGCCCGGCCAGATTTATGATCTTTATACCTCTATATAATATACTGTTGAGTTTTATGTGGCTTTGAATTTTGTCATGCTCCTGTGATTACATATGTGATCTCAGTATACTACTGGTAGAATTTCTTTGGGTATACACTTAGGAGGGGAACTGCTGAGCTATAAACACTTGCATCTTCAACTCTCTAATGCCATCATATTTTCCAAAGTGATTATACAATTTACACTCCCTCTGGCAGTGCATGAGCATCCCCACTTCTCCACATCTCTACATGTGGAGAAGCAGTATTGCCTCAGTTTATAATTTCTGTGAATCATGTGAGTATTCAATGCTATTCCACTGTGACTTAATTAGCATTTTCCTGATTAGAACTGAGGTTAAGCACCTTTCAAGTATCTATTGTGCATACATGTTTCTTCTTATATGAAATGCGTGGATAAGACTTTTGCTTATCTTCGTATTGAATTGTTATTGATTTTTTATAAAGTTTTGAGATATAATTCACATATTGTACAATTCATTCCTTTAACATGTACAACTCAACAGTTTTTAGTATACTATATTGAGTTGTGCATCCATCATCATGGTCAATCTTCGAACATTTTCATGACCCCAAAAATAAACCCCATACCTCTTCGCCACCAACCCCTACATCTCTCATCCCTCAGCTATAGGCAACCATTAGTCTAGACTACCTTCTGTCTCTATAGATTTGCCTATTCTGGATATTTCATATAAATGGAATCATGCAATGGTTGTTTGTGATGGGCTTCTTTCACTTAGCATAATGTTTTTAAGGGTCATCTATGTTGTAGTATGCAGCACTACTCCTTTGTTACGGCCGAATAATATTCCATTGTGTGTAGCCCACATTTCATTTATCCACTCATCAGCTGTGGACATTAGGGTTGTTTCTACCTCTTGGCTATTATTAATAATGCTTCTATAAACAATGATGTACAAATATTTGAATTATGTTTTCATTTCTCTTGGGTATAGATACGGAAGTGAAATTAATTGCTGGGTCATATGGCAACTCTTTGTGTAAACCGTTTAAGGAACTGTCAAACTGTTTCCAAAAGCAGTCGCACCATTTTACATCCCTCCCAACAGTGCATGCAGGTTCCAATGTCTCTTTTCCATTACAGCCATTCTGGTGGGCATGAAGTGTTACACTGCTGTGTTTTTTCTTTTCTTTTTTTGGTACAGATGGGGTCTTGTTGTGTTGCCCTAGCTGGTCTCAAACTGGCTCAAGTGATCCTCCAAGCTGGTGGCTGCTGACCACTGTGGTTTTATTTCCCCAGTGTCTAATGGTATTTAGGATCATATTATATGCTTCTTAGCATGGTATATCTTCTCTGGCAAAACATCTGCTCAGTTCCTTTGCTCATCTTTAAACTTGAGTCATCTTTTTTATTATTGAATTGTAAGCGCTCTGTATGTATTTTAGATATAAGTCCCTTGTCATATACGTGATTTGTAAATATTTTCTCAATTTCATGGATTGTTGTTTTACTTCCTTGATAGTGTCCTTTGAAGCACAAAATTTTAAATTTTTGAGCATGTCCAGTTTGTCTATTTTCTTTTGTTGCTTATGATTTTGATGTCATATCTAAGAAACTGCTTATTTAATTTTAGAAGTTCTTTGCTTAAATATCTGGATACTAACTTTCTGCTTTTTATGTATTACAAACATCTTCACCCAGTTTGTGACTTGTGTCTTCACTCTATGGCTTTTTGAGACAGGGTTTTGCATTGTTGCTGAAGCTGGAGTGCAGTGGTAGAATCATGGCTCACTACAGCCTCAACCTCAGGGGCTCAAGCAATCCTCCCACCTCAGCCTCCTGAGTAGCTGGGACCACAGGCATGTGCCACCATGCCTGGGCTAGTTTTTAACTTTTTTGCAGAGACAGAGTTTTGCCATGTTGCCCAGCCTGGTCTCGAACTCCTGGGCTCAAGAAATCCTCCCACCTTGGCCTCCCAAAGTGTTGACTTTACAAGTGTTAGCCACTGTGCCCTGCCTGGTATTTTTTAAAGGAGATTGTTTTGTAATTTATTAATTTATAAGTGCTACTCAGGAAAAAAATTAGATTGTATTTAGACATGTACTTAACAAGTGATCTTTTCAGAAGAGGTTATTTATTTATTTATATTTATTTATTTATTTATTTTCAAGACTGTCTTGCTCTGTCACCCAAGCTGGAGTGCAGTGGCATGATCATGGCTTACTTGCAGCCCCAACCTCCTGGGCTCAAACGATCCTCCAGCCTCAGCCTCCTGAGTACCTGGGACCACAAGCATGTGCCACCATGCCTAGCTAATTTTTTTTCTGTTTTTTTGTAGCGATAGAATCTCCCTATTTTGCCCAGCCTGGTCTAAAACTCCTGGGCTCAAGTAGTGAGCCTGCTGTCTCAGCCTGCCAAAGTGCTGGGTTTATGGGTACAAGCCACCACACCTGGCCCAGATATGGTTTTTTAAAAATATTAGAAGACTTCTAGAAAATCCAGGACAGTCACCATAAAAACAGGATGGATTATTTAAAAAAAAAAAAAAAACACATAAAAAACTTTTTTTTTTTAGACAGGGTCTTAACTCTGTTGTCCAGGCTGGAGTGTAGTGGCATAATCATAGCTTACTGCAGCCCCGACCTCCTGGGCTCAAGTGATCCTCCTACCTCAGTCTCCTGAGTAGCTGGGACCTCAGGCGTGTGCCACTAGGCGTGGTTAATTTTTTAAATTTTTGTAGAGACAAGGTCTCCCTATGTTGTCCAGGCGGGTTTGGAACTCCTGGACTCAAATGATCCTCCCTCCTTGGTCACGCAAAGTGCTGGGATTACAGGTGTGAGCCAATGCACCCGGCCCTGACAAAGGTTTTTAAAATAAAAAATTTCAAACACACATAAAAAATAAAACAATATAATACACTTCCATGTTCTCATCATTTAGCTTTGATAATGATCAACACCCTACCATTTGTTTCATCTCTTCACATTTTTTTCCTGGAGTATTTTCAAAGCAAACTCAATATAACCTTATCTTCAGAATCTATCTCTGATGAATAAGAAACAAAGGGGGAAAAAAAACCTCCCACAATATCTTCATGGCATCTTAGAAGTTCTTAATTTTAACCAAGTCAAATGTATCAGTTTTTACCTTTATGGTTTGCACTTTTTGGTTTTGATTTGACAAGCCCTTTCCTTTTACTGTGACTGTAATGATCTGGTCCTCTAATGTATTCTAAAAGATTTATACTTTTGCTTTTCATATTTAAGTCTTTAATGCAACCTGAAATTGCGTACAGTTCGAAGCACAGATCTAATTCCATTTTTTCCTACACGATAACTGATTGTCCTAATGTTATTATTGAAGTCTATCCTTTCCTCCTCTAACTGCAATGCATCTTGGTCATAAGTTATTTCCTATATACAGACCAGTTTTAGGTTTCTCTATTTGGTGTCAATATCACACTCTCTCAAGCATGTTAGCTTGATGCTAATTCTTGTAATCTGGTTAAGACAAGTCACACACAGCCCCCTACTGGCATCCCCATTCTTTATAGGAGTATAAGGATTCTTCTCTCTTTCATATACATTTCAAAAAATAAAAATAAACAACTAATACCCTCTCAAATATACAAATCAATTTTAGGGAGAACTGACATCTTTATAAAACTGTAACTTTTTTTTTTTTTGGAGACAGTCTTGCTCTGTTGTCCAGGCTGGAGTACAGCGGTGTGATCTCAGCTCACTGCAACTTCCATCTCCTGGGTTCAAGCAATTCTCGTGCCTCAGTCCCCTGAGTAAGCTGAGACTACAGACATGCACCACTACGCCCAGCTAATTTTTTGCATTTTTAGTAGAGATGGGTTTTGCCATGTTGCCCAGGCTGGTCTTGAACTCCTAGGGAGCTTGGGTAATCCCCCTTGGCCTCCCAAAGTATTTGGATTATAGGCATGAGCCACCGCACCAGGCCACAAACTGTAACTTTTAATCCATGAACATGTAGGCCTCTCCATTAATTTCTTAAAGTGTCTCTCGATAAGGGGTGTGTGTGTGTGTGTGTATATTTTAATCACAGGTCTTATGTATCTTTTGTTAGATTTATTCCTAGGTATGTGCTTTAATGCTCTGTAAAGTGTATCTTTTCTGTAATCACATGCTCTACCTGTTGGTGCAGAAATATAGAAATGTAATTGATTTTGGAAAATTCTCTGATAAAGCCAATAATCTATTTGAACATTCTTTTTGGGTTTACAATCAAATATGTTGTCTGAGAATAATGACAGATCTGCCTCCTCCTTTCTGATCCTATGTCATTGCCTTGTCTTGGTTTACTTTACTGGCAAGGATGTCCCTCCCACGACATCACTGACTAGAAGTGACGGTGGGCTCCCTTGTCTTGCTCCTCATCTTAAGGGAATGAATACTTTCAAGGAATCCCAATTAAAATTACAATGTTTACTGTTGGATTTTGTAGAGATATTTTATTATTAGGTAATGAAAACTCCCTTCTATCCTAGGAACTTTTTTAAAAGTCATGAAGATACAAATGCTAATTCTGTATCCATTGAAAGAAGCATATTCTCCCCCTTTAATCTGTTACTGGAATAAATTACCTTAGTCAATTTTTACTTTTCAATTGTAATTGTTTTATTTATTTATTGTTTATGAAGTCCTAATTACTATACATGCATTTTTTTTTTTTTTGCAGTAGGGAGAAACCTTTCACAGATAAGTGACAAAGAAAAGGCAAGTAACAATTTTGTACAAGAAATTTAACACATTTTGTACAAGGTCTTCACTTTGCTGACATCATCTGTACAAACTCTTCATAGTTTACTTGACCGTCACCATCAGTATCTGCTTCCCTGATAGTTTCATCAACTTCTTCATCTGTTAACTTCTCTCCAAGGTTTGTCATCACATGGCGAAGTTCTGCAGCACTAACAGAGCCATTGCCATCCTTCTCAAACACACTGAATGCTTCTCTAATTTCTTCTTCACTGTCTGTGTCTTTTATTTTTCTTGCCATCATTGTCAGAAATTCACAGAAGTCAACTGTGCCATTACCATTGGGCATCTACTTCACTAATCATGTCCTGTAACTCTGCTTCTGTGGGATTCTGCCCAAGAGACGTCATTACAGCTCCCAATTCCTTTGTTGTTATAGTTCCATCACCATCTTTGTCAAATAGTGAAAAAGCTTCTTTGAATTCTGCAATCTGCTCTTCAGTCAGTTGGCCAACCAGGCTGCTAGCGTAACCGGTTTCTGAGACGTGACTACACAACCACTCAGTTCGCTTGCTCCACTCGGACTAATGTCAATTTCTAAATATTAAACAACTGTTGGCCAGGCACAATGGCTCGTGCCTGTAATCCCAGCAATTCTGGAGGCCAAGGCAGGTATATCACGAGGTCAGAAGATCGGGACAATCCTGGCTAACATGATGAAGCCCCGTCTCTACTAAAAATACAAAAATTAGCTGGGTGTGCTGGCACGCACCTGTAATCCCAGCTACTTGGGAGGCTGAGGCAGGATTATTGCTTGAACCTGTGAGGTGGAGGTTGCAGTGAGCTGAGATCACACCACTGCACTCCAGCCTGGGTGACAGAGTGAGACTCTGTCTCAAAAACAAAACAAAACAAAACAAAACAAAACAAAACAAAACAAAACACAAAAAAGAACAATTGTTGAATCTCTGGGATAAACCTGACTTGGTCATGATGCATTCACTTTTTAAACATTATTAGATTCAAGTTGCTATTATTCTATTGGGAATTTTTTGTCTTTTTTTTTTTTTTTTTTTTTTTTTTAGACAGAGTCTCATTCTGTCCCCCAGGCTGGAGTTCAGAAGTGTGATCTCGGCTCACTGCAAACTCCACCTCCCAGGTTCAAGCGTTTCTCTTGTCTCAGTCTCCCAAGTAGCTGGGATTACAGTCACCCACCATCATGCCGGGCTAATTTTTGTATTTTTAGTAGAGACAAGATTCACCATGTTGGCCAGGCTGGTCTTGAATTCCTGACCTCAAATGGTCCACCTGGCTCAGCCTCCCAAAGTGCTGGGATTACAGGCATGAGCCACCATCCCTGGCCTGAATTTTTGCATTTTTATCCACAATTAAGAATGTCTTGCAATTTTAAAACATTTTCTGTAGACTGTCCTTGCCAGGTTTTGATATTAAGATAATAGAGTTAGAAAGTGTTCCCTCTTTTCTTATACTCTGGAATAGTTTATAGACTGAAATATTTGTTCCTTGAATGTTTGGTAGGACTCACCAGTAAAACATAAAAGCCTGGTAATTAATTTGTGGGAAGATTTTTGTTCTTGATTCAGTTTCCATAATAATTAAAGGAATATTTGGATTTTGTATTTCTCCTTGAGTAAATATTTGTTTTTTTTTTTTTTTTTTTGAGACGAAGTCTGGCTCTGTCGCCCAGGCTGGAGTGCAGTGGCCGGATCTCAGCTCACTGCAAGCTCCGCCTCCCAGGTTCACGCCATTCTCCTGCCTCAGCCTCCCGAGTAGCTGGGACTACAGGCGCCCGCCACCTTGCCCGGCTAGTTTTTTGTATTTTTTTTTTAGTTGAGACGGGGTTTCACCGTCTTAGCCAGGATGGTCTCGATCTCCTGACCTCGTGATCCACCCGTCTCGGCCTCCCAAAGTGCTGGGATTACAGGCTTGAGCCACCGCGCCCGGCCATCTTGAGTAAATATTTGTAAGTTAAATATTAAAATTGTATTCATCTCACCAAAGTTCTAAAAATATATCAGCATATCATCATAAAGTTATTCACAGTATCTTCCTGCAATCTGTTTAATCTCTGAAGCATGTATAATAATGTCTCTAACTCATTCCTCTCAACTGTATGTTTATTTTCCTCTAGATCTTTGTTATTATTTTTTGTTTTTACTTTCTTTTGACTTATTTTGTTTTTCTTTTTTTTTTAACTTCTTAAACCAGATACTTGGCACATTAACTTTCAGCCCCTCCTCTTCCCTCACTGCAATCATAAGTTTTCCTTTAGGTATTACTTTACCTACATTTCTCAATTTTTTATGTTAAACAACATTTTAAAATTATTACTATTATTCTTATTTTTTTTTTTGAGATGGAATTTCACTCTTGTCACCCAGGCTGGAGTGCAATGGTGCAATCTCAGCTCACTGCAACCTCCACCTCTCAGGTTCAAGCCATTCTTCTGCCTTAGCCTCCCGAGTAGCTAGGATTACAGGTGCCCACTACCACATCTGGCTAATTTTTGTATTTTTAGTAGAGATGGGGTTTCAGCATGTTGGCCAGGCTGGTCTCGAACTCCTGACCTCAGGTGATTCACCCGCCTTGGCCTTCCAAAGTGCAGGGATTACAGGTGTGAACCACTGTGCCCCACCAATTACGATTTTTAAATTAGTTAACTCTTTTCTTAATTTCCAAAAATACAAGGATTTTTCCAGTATCTTTTTGTTATTGCATAGTGGTCAAGGAACATAGTGTTTGAAATGTGATTTAAGGCCTACTACATAGTTTCTGCAACTCCCCCATAGAAGCTTGTAAAGAATGTGCATTATGCAGTTATTTAGTGTGATGTTCTATACATGCCTATGAGATCAAGCCTGTTAATGATGTAGACAAACTTTCCATTTTTTTTTTCTTTGTTGCCCAGGCTGGAGTGCAGTGGCATGAACACAGCTTACTGCAGCCTATATCTCCTGGGCTCAAATGATCCCCATGCCTCAGCCTCCCATGTGGCTGGGACCACAGGCACACACCACCATGCCCAGCTAATTTTTCAATTTTTTTTGGAGAGACAGGATCTCACTTTGTTGCCCAGGCTGGCCTCAAACTCCTGGGCTCAAGTGATCCTCCTGCCTCAGCCTCCCAAAGTGCTAGGTTTACGGGTGTGAACCACTATGCACAGCCTCTTAAATTTTCTTATTATCAGAAACATTACTTATTATCAGACTGCTCAATCTAGCAATTACTGAGTTATATTAAAACCTTCCAATATAAAGCTAGATTTACCTATTTTTCTTATGGTTCTGTTAAGTTTTTGCCCAATGTACTTTTCATACATATATATTTATTAAATAAAAAAATTAAATATACTAAAGTAAGTTAACAAGAAAAGGTTGAGCACTTTCTTGGTGAACCTTTAGCCAAAATGCAGTGACCCTCTTTATTTTTTGTTATGCTTTTTGCCTAAAAATCTATTTTGTCTGATAAATATAGCTACATCAGCTTTCTTTCTTTCTTTTTTCTTTATTATACTTTAAGTTCTAGGGTACATGTACACAACATGTAGGTTTGTTACATATGTACACATGTGCCATGTTGGTGTGCTGCACCCATTAACTCGTCATTTACATTAGGTATATCTCCTAATGCTATCCCTCCTTCCTCCTCCCACAATAGGACCTGGTGTGTGATGATCCCCTTCCTGTGTCCAAGTGATCTCATTGTTCAATTCCCACCTATGAGTGAGAACATGTGGTATTTGGTTTTCTGTTGTTGTGATAGTTTGCTGAGAATGATGCATCCATGTCCCTATGAAGGACACAGACTCATCCTTTTTTACGGCTGCATAGTATTCCATGGTGTATATGTGCTACATTTTCTTAATCCAGTCTGTCACTGATGGACATTTGGGTTGGTTCCAATCTTTGCTATTTTGAATAGTGCTGCAATAAACATATGTGTGCATGTGTCTTTATAGCAGCATGACTTATAATCCTTTGGGTATATCCCCAGTAATGGGATTGCTGAGTCAAATGGTAATTCTAGTTCTAGATCCTTGAGGAATCGCCACACTGTTTTCCACAATGGTTGAACTAGTTTACAGTCCCACCAACAGTGTAAAAGTGTTCCTATTTCTTCACATCCTCTCCAGCACCTGTTGTTTCCTGATTTTTTTAATGATTGCCATTCTAACTGGTGTGAGATGGTATCTCATTGTGGTTTTGATTTGCATTTCTCTGACGGTGAGTGATGATGAGCATTTTTTCATGTGTCTGTTGGCTGTATGAATGTCTTCTTTTGAGAAGTGATGTTCATATCCTTTGCCCACTTTTGGATGGGGTTGTTTTTTTCTTGTAAATTTGATTGAGTTCTTTGTAGGTTCTGTATATTAGCCCTTTGTCAGATGAGTAGATTGCAAAAATGTTCTCCCATTCTGTAGGCTGCCTGTTCACTCTGATGGTAGTTTCTTTTGCTGTGCAGAAGCTCTTTAGTTTAAATAGATCCCATTTGTCAATTTTGGCTTTTGTTGCCGTTGCTTTTGGTGTTTTAGATATGAAGTCCTTGCCCATGCCTATGTCCTGAATGGTACAACCTAGGTTTTCTTCTAGGGTTTTTATGGTTTTAGGTCTAACATTTAAGTCTTTAATCCATCTTGAATTAATTTTCATATAAGGAGTAAGGAAAGGATCCAGTTTCAGCTTTCTACTTATGGCTAGCCAATTTTCCCAGCACCATTTATTAAATAGGGAATCCTTTCCCCATTTCTTGTTTTTGTCAGGTTTGTCAAAGATCAGATGGCTGTAGATGTGTGGTATTATTTCTGAGGGCTCTGTTCTGTTCCATTGGTCTATATCTCTGTTTTGGTACCAGTACCATGCTGTTTTGGTTACTGTAGCCTTGTAGTATAGTTTGAAGTCAGGTAGCATGATGCCTCCAGCTTTGTTCTTTTGGCTTAGGATTGTCTTGGCAATGCAGGGTCTTTTTTGGTTCCACACTTTAAAGCAGTTTTTTCCAATTCTGTGAAGAAAGTCATTGGTAGCTTAATGGGGATGGCATTGAATCTGTAAATTACCTTGGGCAGTATGGCCATTTTCACAATATTGATTCTTCCTATCCATGAGCATGGTATGTTCTTCCATTTGTTTGTGTCCTCTTTTATTTCACTGATCTGTGGTTTGTAGTTCTCCTTGAAGAGGTCCTTTACATCCCTTGTAAGTTGGATTCCTAGGTATTTTATTCTCTTTGAAGCTATTGTGAATGGGAGTTCATTCATGATTTGGGTCTCTGTTTGTCTGTTGTTGGTGTATGAGAATGCTTGTGATTTTTGCACATTGATTTTGTATCCTGAGACTTTGCTGAAGTTTCTTATCAGCTTAAGGAGATTTTGGGCTGAGACAATGGGGTTTTCTAATTATACGATCATGTCATCTGCAAACAGGGACAATTTGACTTCTTCTTTTCCTAACTGAATACCCTTTATTTCTTTCTCTTGCCTGATTGCCCTAGCCAGAACTTCCAACACTATGTTGAATAGGAGTGGTGAGAGAGGGCATCCCTGTCTTGTGCCAGATTTCAAAGGGAATGCCTCCAGTTTTTGCCCATTCAGTATGATATTGGCTGTGGGTTTGTCATAAATAGCTCTTATTATTTTGAGATACGTTACATCAATACCGAATTTATTGAGAGTTTTTAGCATGAAGGGCTGTTGAATTTTGTCAAAGGCCTTTTCTGCATCTATTGAGATAATCATGTGGTTTTTGTCTTTGGTTCTGTTTATATGCTGGATTACGTTTATTGATTTGCGTATGGCCATTACATAATGGTAAAGGGATCAATTCATCAGGAAGAGCTAACTATCTTAAATATATATGCACCCAATACAGGTACATCAGCTTTCTTTTGGTTGGTATTTCCCCAATATATCTTTTTCCAACCTTTTTCTTTCATCCTTTCTATATGCCTATGTTTAAGATTTTCTTGTTTTAATAGCCTAAAAGTAGATTTTAGAAAATTCCAGGCTGACAATATATCTATTTCTGGTTGGCCATTTTCCCTTCCCTCCACTGCTCCCACCTTGTCCCTGCCTGATGTAGCAGCCACAGCCATCCTGTGAAATCCTCTGCTCAGAACCCCTTGATGGCTACCACTACACTCAGAAGACAAGTGCAAGTCCTCTCCTTGGCCTCCAGGGCCTGCATGATCTGGCCCCTTGTCATCTCTCAGCCTCAACTGTCCTCACTCTTCTCTGCTCTCTCGTGCAACACGACAGCTCCACTTGAATTTCCCAATCACAGCAGCCACATCCCTCCCTCCAGGCATGTGCTCCCACTGTTCCCTCCACCTGGAATTCCCTTCCATCCATATCTGCCGGCTTATTTCCTCTTCTTGAGGTCTTACTGCAAAGGCCACGTTCTCTGACTACTTTATTTAGAACAGCGAACCTCCCCATTCTCTACCTTCTTTCACTGCTTTTTCTTTTGTTTTTCTCTCTAGAACATTTCCCACTATCTCATGTACTGTTTGTGTTACTTATCTGGTCTGTTGTTTGTCTCTCCTATTGGGGATTTTTAACTGTTTTGCTCACTGCTCTACGGCTTGTGCCTAGTGCCTAGAATAGTGCTGAACACACAGAAGATGCTTGGTCCATATTTGTTGCATTCATGAATCAGTCTTTGACTTTCACTGGAACATTGAATCGACTCACATTTTGGAAGGGACCAATGCTTTTATATGTTCGTACTGTTTTAAGCTGTGCTTTCTATTTGTTTTACCTCTTCCATTTTTCATTTTCTTCTTTGTGGATTCATCTCATTCCACTTTCTCTCTGCTACTTTGGAAGTTTTTAATTTTTAAAAATACTTTATTCATTTAACAATTGTATATGTTAACTATGTAAAGCTAAAATTCATCAATAACCTTCACTTTTCACTGTACAGTATGAACTTAGATGACTTTAATTTTGAACCATCTGCTATCCTTGATTTACATGATATGGTGGTTTGGATATTTTCGTTTTCTTTTTAACTTCACAAGAACATTATCATCATTTTGTTGCTCGTTATGTTGTCCCCAATTCCTCCTGCATTTCAGACCTTTCTTCTGGTATTATAATACCTTCCTCTGTCTGAAATACATTCTGTAGACTCCTTGGCAAAGGTCTACTAGTGACAAACTCTTTTGGGTGTTATGTGTTGGAAAATGTGTTTCATCCTCATTCATGAAAGATATTTTTGCTTAGAATACATCTATGGTTTAGTAAGTATTTCCTTTCCTCAGTGGCAACATTACACGGTATTTTTGTTTCCATCTTTGCTGCTGAGAAGTTAGCTGTCAATCAGACTGGAATTGCTCTGGTAATCCTTCCACTCCCTCCAGGTGCTTTAACATCTTTTGACCTTACTGCTCTAAAGTAGGATGTGTCTAGGTGTGGATTTCTTGTGAATCACTGCAATATGTGTATCTTTCACTAGTTCTGGAAAATTTTTAGCCATTATCTCTTCAAATATTGTCCCTTTCCATTTTTTCTTTCCAGAGCTCCAATTAGATATTTACTAGGCTTTCTCAATTGGCTTTCCACCTCTTTCTTTCTGTGCTGCATTCCCGATCATTTTTCAATTTTTTATTTATTTTTTGAGCAGAAGTGAATGTTTATTAAAAAACTTGAGAAGGCCAGGTGCAGTGGCTCATGTCTGTAATCCCAGCACTTTGGCTGAGGCGGGTAGATCATGAGGTCAAGAGATCGAGATCATCCTGGCCAACATGGTGGAACCCTGTCTATACTAAAAATATAAAAATTAGCTGGGCATGGTGGCATGCGCCTGTAGTCCCAGCTACTCGTGAGGCTGAGACAGGAGAATCACTTGAGCCTAGGGGGCGGAGGTTGCAGTGAGCGAAGATCACGCCACTGTACTCCAGCCTGGTGACAGAGCAAGACTCTGTCTCCAAAACACAAAAAATTATATATATTATAAAATATATACATTATAAAATTATATATGTAATAAATATTATCATATATATAAAAGCTTTAGAGTAGGAACAAAAAGAAGGAAAGTACACTTGGAAGAGGGTCAAGCAGGTGACTTGAGAGATCAAGTGTGAGGTTTGACCTTTTGACTTGGGGTTTTATATGCTGGCATACTTCTGGCATCTTGCATCTCTTCTCCCCTGGTTTCTCCCTTGGAGTGGGCTGTCCACATATGCAGATGCAGTTGTCTGCTAGCACTTGGGAGGTGAGCATGCGCAGTGTGTTTACTGGAGTTGTACACATGCTCACTTGAGGCGTTCTTCCTTTACCAGCTGAATGTCCCTAGGAGGTCATATGTCAGTTAAAGGCTACCATTTTGCGTCTTAGTGCACATTCTCAAGCCCACTCCCCCAACTCCTGAGATCTTACCAGGAAGCTGCTAATCACCCGTTTCAGGTTTTTCCTCTCTATAAGGAGACTGCCTTTCCCTGGTGCTGACTGCAACTGATTATTATTTGAGAGAGACAGTTAACAACTGCCTGATCATCACCTGATGGTCACCTGACATTCCTGGTTGCGGTGGGAGGGGTGGGGCTGGAGCCCTTTCTTGCCCTGCTCATGTCCAACTACCTACTGTAACCTTTCCCCACTCAAGAGTCCAAGATCCCAATTCTTCGGGGAAAATGGATGAAGGTCAGTCTTCCGTAACTGCTTTCCACTGACAGAGAGGTGGTAGTCGGCTGTTCTGTGGGTTTTGGCCTGTTGCTAGCTGTCAGGGCAGGGTGGCTCCGTGGATTGGTGAAAGTGGGATCCAGCCAGACCCAAGGGAGACAGGGGGAAGACTGTGCCTTTGTTTGTTCCACTGATGGGCAGTCTAGGAGTCCTTTGTAGAAGGGTGACTCCTGAATATTGAGAGGATGGTATCCCTCACTGAGGATCATCTGAAGCTTGACGGCAAGTAGGGAATGTATTCGAGTCACACAGCAAAGTATGTTACCGGCAGAAGGTATCCAAGTCACAGGGCACCAAAATGTGTTAGTAGCAGTGAATCCGTATCCGTATGGGTCTGCCGCAGCCTCAATTCTTGCCTCCTCAGAAGAAAGAATTTGACTGAGGGGCATAAGGCAGAAGGAGGGACCAAGGCAAGTTGTAGAGCAGGAGTGAAAGCGTATTAAAAAGCTTTTGAGCAGGAAGGAAAGCACATGTGGAAGACAGTCAAGCAGGCGACTTGAAAGACAAGTGCCCAGATCACTTCTTTAAATACATCTTTGAGTTCATTAAACCTATCTTCAGTGAACTGGGTCAAATCTGCAGGTAAGCCCCTCCACTGATTTTTATACTTTAATTATTATTATTTTTCAATTCCAAAAGAGCTACTTAGTTCTATTTCAAATCTGCTTGGTCATAACTTTAATCTCTTGGTTTTCTCTCTCTTTTAATTTCTCTAAACAGGAGAGAAAATTTATTTTGCAGGATTTGGCAAGTTCAATATCTTAGTCTAACACTGTTATCTATTACTTTGCTGGCTTTGCTCATGGTGCCACGTTTCTTTGTTTTGTGATTTTAAACTCTGATCTCATAAAACTTTACCTGTGGGAATTATTTGAGGTTTGGGTTGGAGGAGGACTCCTCCAGATAAAATCTGCATTTGATTCTGCTAGGTGCCTTAGGACCACCTTAAACTCTCAGTCTGAAGTTTTTCAGGCCACCTCCAGAATGTGAATTCATGCCCAAGCTTACAAGGAGTTCAGCCTGTGGTTATAAATTACCAGGGGAGATTCCCCTTCTCCATTCCACTTAGCACCACGTTTCCAGATAGGCAATTTTCTTTCAATGCCTGAGGGGCTGAAGGGTGGATGAGAGGGTGGGTTTATTTTTAGTTGACTTACACATGGAGACTATAGCTGGCACTCTGGGGTCCCATCTTTACGTGAAGGGTCTCCTACTAGGCTCGTCACCTTAAGATTTACCTATTGTCCCTTACATGCTGCCATAATTCTGGTACAGAGCTACTTCAATCCTCACTCCTGCCTGGTGATCCAGTGATGGGGTCATAAGAGCAGGAGAGGTATATAGAATGATGTTACTGCATTTGCCCCTCACTGCCTCTATGACCACGACTACAGCCCAGCTGTTCCCCAACATCCCCCACACCCCCTTTTTTGGAGGAACTTTGAAATACCAACCACTGAAGCTAATCCATCTTTATTTTTGCTTTAATGGCTTGGCCTGGAAATTCTGTCTTTTTTTGGGCCAAATGTCTACAGATAATACTGTCTTTATACACTCACTTGGCATTTATGAAATAAATGAAGTTATATCTTATTATGTTAGTCCTAAAGTCAACAAGCAACACAAACATAAAATATATTCAGAACTACCCTAACAAGTCTTAAAGCACCTGTAAAATACATGTCAGTTTGGCAACTATCAGGGAGTCCAACAAACACACTTATTCTTCCATCCTTCTGTTCTTTCGTTAGCACCCAACTAACATGAGTGGCTTATGTTTAGGGCCACAGAGAATGCAAACATTTTTAGACATTGTGATCAACATTTGCCAAGGTAAACTGCACTATGAGAATCACCTAGGAATGAAGAACCATTGAAGCCAAGAGCAGATTCACATCTCATGCTGATTTGGAAGCATAAGTTACCTGAGAGGAATGGTGGAAAGACTCTCCTAAACTATCTAAATCATTGTTTCTTTTATTGTTTGGAGGGACATGGGGAGGGACTTTGTCTTGCATATATTGCTTATTTTCACTGCTACACTCTTAAGTGCTGAGACAACATCTTACAAATTTTCACATGACCCAGGGCACCCAGTATTTTATGGGTGGCAAAAGACTTCCAACTAACAATACAAAGTAGGCTTCTACAAACAACAAAAGGCCTGATGTGGTAAGTGGCGATCTGTACTTCCAGGCCAGTGCTTCTACCATCCATCAGCTGTCTGAAGGTAAGGGATACGCATTTTTTTTTTTTTTTTTTTTTTGAGACGGAATCTCGCCATGTCTCCCAGGCTGGTGTGCAGAGGCATGATCTCAGCTGACTGCAAGCTCCGCCTCCCTGGTTCATGCCATTCTCCTGCGTCAGCCTCCCGAGTAGCTGGGACTACAGGTCCCTGCCACCACGCCTGGCTAATTTTTTTGTATTTTTAGTAGAGATGGGTTTCACCGTGTTAGTCAGGATGGTCTCGATCTCCTGACCTCGTGATCCGCCCGCCTCAGCCTCCCAAAGTGCTGGGATTACAGGCGTGAGTCACCGCATTTTTATAAGATCCTATGACTCATAGCTTTTCCAGTTCAGTAAAAAAAAAAAAAAAAAGTTCATCACGAATTCCCTGCCAATAAAGAAGGCCCTAAGCTAGGCAGGTGTGGTGATGCATGCCTATAATCCCAGCTTAGGAGGCTGAGGAGGGAGAATCACTTGAGTCCAGGAGTTCAGGATTCAAGACCAGTCTGGGCAACACAGCAAGACCCTGTCTCTAAAAAAAAAAAGAAAAAAAAAGAAAAAAAGAATACAGTAAAAAGAAAAAATTACCATCTGGAAAACGGGGCAAATAAAGAAGGCCCAGACCTCAAATGTTATGAATATATAACCAAAGTTATTTTTCTCCCTCCAAGGTCTGAAGTGAATAAGAAAAATAAAATTAAAACCTTAATTTAAAATATTACCTAAATGCAAAGACGTCTACCTCTTAGATTTGTCCCTAAGACCTTGCCAACTATCTGGGCAGCCCTGGTAGTATCTTCTGGCAACATTTTGGTTTGATAAGAAAGGAAGTGAATGAATCAATTTATTTATATCCTGAGTGACATTAGTAGAATCGGACAGCTGGGGGGTGTGCGCCAACCTGCTGCCCCTCACCTTCCTGGGCACAGCTCCAGTATGTAGGAATGAATAACACAGGCACAAGAGCATCAGATCCATTTCATGAAACCCTGCCTGGGTGTCACAAAGGCGCCGGGCACAGCTGCAAGGGGTTTGTTCAGAGCAAAGACAGCCCAAGGAACTCTGCAATGCAGCCACATGGGACTTGGGAGCTGCTGACTACAGCAGCACCACCAAGCCCTCATGCCCTCCCACAAATCCTTTTTAATTTCTCATGAGCAATGCAGGCATCTGGTTCAGTTCAGATGCTAAAACCAACAAGAGCTCAAGTTTCCATCTATGGGAGAAGATTTCCTTTCTATTCGCAAATGAGTGTTGAATAATTTTAATAAAAAAGTATTTTAAGGAATTCTACTATAAAGAATTAGAGTCATTAATACAACAAGCCTAATTCTTCTAAGAAAAATGCACATAACTCATTTCTGAAGATAGATTTAACTCTTACAAATCTGTAAAAAACCATGTTCCCCTTATTCTGGATCATTTTATTACAATAAACCCACCAGATGGGCGTGATAACATTTTATCACGGAATAGAGACATACAAATCTCTGAATGACTTTCAAATGTCATTCAGTGAAAAGTATTTCTTTTCACAACTACATTTAGATAGTAAGTATCCTAAGGGAAGACTGATTAACATGTTTGACAGAGGTTTTTTGGCATACGAATACTTAATAACCAACCTTTTATGAAAATTTAAAAATTTTAAGGCTGATTAAAATCAAAGTTCTTGGGATCTAATTCTATGATGTATCTACCATGCTAGTTGCGAAGCATAACCTACTTGAGTATATCTGGTGAATTTTTATAAAAACATATAAAACCTAGATTTATTTAAAAAATGACTGAATTATTAAAAGGAGAGTGACTTATTTCATGAAGAGTTTACTTTTTTTTTTTTTTTTTGAGACAGAGTCTTGCTCTGTGGCCCAAGCTGGACTGCAGTGGCCGGATCTCAGCTCACTGCAAGCTCCGCCTTCCGGGTTCACGCCATTCTCCTGCCTCAGCCTCCCGAGTAGCTGGGACTACAGGCGTCCGCCACCTCGCCCGGCTAGTTTTTTGTATTTTTTAGTAGAGACGGGGTTTCACCGTGTTAGCCAGGATGGTCTCGATCTCCTGACCTCGTGATCCGCCCGTCTCGGCCTCCCAAAGTGCTGGGATTACAGGCCACTGCGCCCGGCCGAGTTTACTTTCTTAAAAAGACTTAATTTTTTTTTATAGGGAGCTCTGGTAATGAAGAGTGGTAGAGTAAAACAATGCTACGAGCTATAAACTGATTTATGCTATTCACAAGCCTCAAACCTCTGGGATTTAAGGATAATGATTTTTGCTTTCTGCTCACTGGAGAAAATCTTTGGTGGGACAATAGAATGGATTTTTATATAGCTTTGAGTTCAAAAGACAGATTGATGTGGGGGGGTGGATTTCATCTCTTCTAGAATAGCTTCTAGTCGGATAAAAATTCAGCCTCGTTCCTCCTCTAGCAGATGCAGCATTAATGAGTCAAAGAGGGTGCTGGATACCAGTTCTCTACCTGAAGATTAGGAGAACAGCACTTTCAGTTAGTGCTCAGGAAGGTAAGAAGTAAATGACGCAGCTGGGCATGGTGGCTCATACCTATAATCCCAGCACTTTGGGAGACTGAGGCAGGAGGATCATTTGAGCCCAGGAGTTCGAGACCAGCCTGGGCAACATAGAGATAACTTATCTCTACTAAAAATAAAATAATAATTAGCTGGATGTGGTGGTGCACACCTGTGGTTCCAGCCACTCAGGGGTTGAGGCAGGAGGATTGCTTGAGCCCAGGAGTATGAGGCTGCAGTGAGCTATCATCATGCCACTGTACTCCAGCCTGAATAACAGAGTAAAGCTGTCTAAATAAATAAATGAAATGAAATGGACTCTAGACCAGTGACCAACAGTGATTTTCAAACTTTTTTTCTGATTGCAATGCATAGTAAAAAATACATCTTACACTGCCACTGAATGCACAACCATCTTTATGACTTAAATAAAATTCCCATAATACTTACACTTACTTTTACTGTAGATAGACCCTGGTATTTTTCTATTTCATTCTGCTGCACTGGGGTGGGGATGCGGGGGGAATGATGACTGTGCCCAGTGATATGCTAGAAAATGTTTAACAGGCTCTCTATGGTAAAACAAATGAAAGCCCCAACCTTGTGTTGTTGGCCAATTTCTACCACTATTGAGTTCAAATAACCAACACGAAGTTACTGAAGGCAGAGCTGGGAAGGGACACATTCCACTAGCTCTTGTGAGCCTGGTTGGGATCCCCTAAACTGATCGAATGATCCACCACTAGTTAAACATGACTCATAGTTTAACAATCACTGCTCTAGAGTATAGGCGATCCAGCTCTTTACTAGTTCACAGGAAGCTGAGAGTGGCCAGTCTATATTGTCTCCAGGAGGTACTGAATGAGATCTCATGTGCTAGGGATGACAAGCCTCTGGGGCATTGTCATCATACCTACTGGGGAAGACACTCATGCCGACTCTGCTGTAAGCATCTCTGAACTACTGTGCCTTCAGCCTCCCCAAAACTGATCATCTTGGGAAACTGAGATTTACCAGCAGTAACCTTAGGAAAATTGCAATCTCTCTGTGCTTCAGTTTCTTCCTCTGTAATATGAGAATAAAAATGTGTGTACTTCACTGGATTGCTATAAGGGCCAAATAAGGGAATCCATATGAAAGCATTCTGAAAATTATAAAGGGCACTACAGGTTATTATTCATGTAGAATGATTCAATTGAACAAAATTTTATTCACAGGCAATTTAAATAAAGTCATCTGTCTTGGCATCTGAGCTCACTGATCATGTCCATCCTGGGACTCCAAGTTTCTGAAATACCCAGGTGTCTCTCAAGGCTGCCTCCATGGGCTGCCCCACTGGCTTCTTTTCCTCAATCCTTTGAACCTTGCTGCTTGTCCTTTAACTCGTTTCCTTGGAGAATGTATCCTTGCAGCTTTAGCAAGTATCTCTATACAGATGATTGCTCAATTCTACCTCTGGCTCCGACTTCTCCCTCTCTCTTTTTTTTTTCTGTCACCCAGGCTGGAGTGCAATGGCATGATCTCAGCTCACTGCAACCTCCACCTCCCGGGTTCAAGCGTCAAGCAATTTTTCTGCCTCAGCCTCCTGAGTAGCTGGGATTATAAGGTATGTGCCATCACGCCGGCTAATTTTTGTATTTTTAGTAGAGATGGGGTTTCACCATGTTGGGCAGGCTGGTCTCAAACTCCTCACCTCATGATCTGACCACCTCAGCCTCCCAAAGTGCTGGGATTACAGGCTTGAGCCACTGTGCCCGGCCTTCTCCCTCTCTTTTGAGAAAAACCTAGCTGAGTTTAACATTCAGTCATCATCGAAACTTGACTTTGAAAATTCTAACAGTATTGCCTGCCCCACTCATCCATGATGCTAATTTTATAAATGGCACTATTTTATCTCGGTTACCAAGGTTTAATTTAAAACCACATCACACCCATTAGCATGGCTAGTATCAAAACATAAAATAAACATTTAAAATAACCAAAAAATAATAAGTGTCAGTGAGAATGTGGAGAAATAGAAGCCCTTGTGCATGGTCGGTGGGAGTGTAAAATGGTACAGCTGCTATGGAAAGCAGGATGGTGGTTCCTCAAAAAATTAAAAACAGAATTGCCATACAATCCAGCAATTCCTCTTCTGTGTATATACCCAAATGAAATGAAAGCAGGGACACAAACATATATTTGCACACCCATGTTCACAGCAGCATTATTCACAATATTTAAAGGTGGAAGCAACTCAAGTGTCCACTGATGGATGAACGGATAATGTGGTGTATACATACATTAAATTATGACTCAACCTTAAAAAAGGGAATTCTGATGTATGTTACAACACAGATGAACCTGGAGAACACTATGCGAAGTCAAATAAGTCAGTCACAAAAGGACCAATACTGTATGATCCCACTTACATGAGGTACCTAGAGTAGTCATATTCATAGAGACAGAAAGTAGAATCATGGTTGCCAGGGGCTGGGGGCAAAAGGGAATGAGGAGTTATTGTTTAATGGGTACAGAGCTGCAGTTCTGCAAGAAGAAAAAAATTCCAGAGGTGAACAGTGGCGCTGATTACATAAGAATGTAAATGGGCCGGACGCGGTGGCTCATGCCTGTAATCCCAGCACTTTGGGAGGCCACGTGGGCAGATCATGGGGTCAGGAGTTCAAGACCATCCTGGCCAACATGGTGAAACCCCGTCTCTACTACAAACACAAAAAAAAAAAAAAAAAAAAATTAGCTGGACGTGGTGGCACGTGCCTGTGATCCCAGCTAGTCAGGAGGCTGAGGCAGGAGAATTGCTTGAACCAGGGAGTTGGAGGTTGCAGTCAGCTGAGATCGCACCACTGCACTCTGATCTGGTGACAGAGTGAGACCCTGTCTCAAAAAAGAAAAAAAAAAAAGAAAAAAGAATGTAAATGTACTTAGTGCCATACACTTAAAAATGGTTAAAACAGCATATTTTATATTACATATATTTCACCACAATTTTGAAGATGTTAAATACTTATGGATATTGATCTATCATTTATTCTGCTCCAGTGTTATATTAAGTGCTTATTGCATGCATTGTTTTATAATTTAACTCTGCATTTGTATAAGAAGCTAAGGGTGGAAAGTGGGGAAATTTACTATTTTCGTCTGCCTAGTCACACTTCCCATCTGCTTAGGGTTTCAGCCCCTTTCTCTTCCTTTGGGAAACTGCTCCCCACTTCTTCTATTCCAACCAAGCTGTTACTGCCAGCCAGCCTACAAATGTTAATTCCATATCCTCTTGATCACAAAAGTTGATGCAAAATGATCCCAGGCCTGGCCAAAGCCTGAATCCCCTTGGCCACAGCAATTACTTCAAGAGGTGGTCTTATTACCCAGGCCAAGCCAATCCCAGTCCTTCTTTGAGATATATATATATATATATTTTTTTTTTTGAGACAGAGTCTCGTTCTGTCGCCCAGGCAGGAGTGCAGTGGCATGATATCGGCTCACTGCCAGCTCTGCCTCCCGGGTTCACGCCATTCTTCTGCCTCAGCCTCCCGAGTAGCTGGGACTACAGGTGTCCACCACCACGCCCAGCTAATTTTTTTGTATTTTTAGTGGAGATGGGGTTTCACTGTTAGCCAGGATGGTCTCGATCTCCTGACCTCGTGATCTGCCCGCCTTGGCCTCCCAAATTGCTGGGATTACAGGCGTGAGCCACTGCGCCTGGGCAGGAGTTATATATATATATATAAAAGTAGAAAGAGAGATGCTTCCTTCACTCTGTGGTCGCTGCTGGGAAGAATAAGATGGAAGATGCTCAAACCACACCCTTCCATCTGATCTTGCCACATGGAAAAGGCCATATAATGCAAGAAATAGAGAGGTCAATGAAGCTGTGATGAGAAATACAAAGTGAGGAAGAGAGATGGATGGGAAGACTGCGAAGCAGAGAGGGAGGGAGAGCAAGAAAGATCTGACTACACTTTAAGACAAGCCAGAGAAAGAGGAGAAAAACTCAAAAGTAGAACTGATCCAATGCACCCCTCAGGAGAAGGGCCATTCTAATCTTTGCTAGAGCAAAGTAATAGACATTTGGTAGAAAATTAATCTTAGAACTCTCTACTTTCTAAAGAAAACCCAAAGAAGGAATATATGTCTCCACTGTAAAGACATGGAAGTAAGAAATTTTTCTCATATGATTGTTGTGATGATTAAGTGAAAAAAAAATCTATGAAAAAATTACAGCACCTGGGATACAGCACGTGCTCAATACATAACTGCTACTCCTACCATGATTTTTCAAACTATAATGACAAAAAGGAGAGAGAATCAGAAAACTCAAATTACTATTTAAGAGAATAGAGCATGAATTTTTAAGGCTATATTCGGTAACTTAAGTGTCACTTCTTCAAGGGTTTTCTCTTTTAAATACTGCTCCTATTTGTGTGGTTTAAAAGTCATCTAGGCATGATTTAAAAACAAACAAACAATACAAAAGATTATGGAGTTAAAAATATTTCTTCAACCCTACTCTTGGGCCTCCATCTCAGAGGCAGGCAGCTGCCTGTTACTGGTTTGCATAGGTGTGTGGCTCACCCTTCTCAGGACTGTCTATGTACATACAAACATAGATTCCTCCTCCCCTTTTTATATGAAGGGGAGCATAATCTACAGTGGGTTGGGTTTACTTAACAATATCTTTCAAAAATTGTTCCACATCAACATAAACATCTACTTTCAAGAGAATGCTTTAGGTAATCCATAGAAATATTCAAATCCCAATATATCTTTTTAGTGTGGGTCTTGTGGGATCCTCCCACCATCCGTCTCACTCTCTAGTTTCACAGCTTGTTGTACAGAAAACTGAAATGGACCCTAGAATCAGCCTGTCATCTTGTTGTCGTGCAACCTGGAGATAACAGGAAACAGCTTCTTCCTCTCTTAAAGGCTCACCCGAGACAGTTCCAATGAAGCAGGGGGTAAATTATTGCAGCTGAATATGTGGAGATGTTATTACC
Organism: Piliocolobus tephrosceles; assembly: GCF_002776525.5. Taxonomy (NCBI): domain Eukaryota; kingdom Metazoa; phylum Chordata; class Mammalia; order Primates; family Cercopithecidae; genus Piliocolobus; species Piliocolobus tephrosceles. Next base: position 30,593,226 of record NC_045439.1, read on the forward strand.
ACTGACAGCTCCTTAGAGCTCTCTGAAAGGCAAAGGGAGAATTTCCCCTCATATTAGCATCATTCAAGAAACCAACGAGGGCTGTTGGTGAAAAGAAGTTTGACCTTGGTTGGGAATAATGACAGCTTTGCCACATAGACTCTGATTGTTAGACAAACACAAGACAATCAAGCTGACAATGTTACTAATTTTAGAGGCTAAAGGTACTGGGAACTCAGTGTACTTACTGAGGAATCAGATGTCAGCTCACTATCACCACAAAGCAGATGTCCTCTGGATCCTTTGAACTGAAGCTTGGGTTCAACAGTCCCCAATCTTTCTCTTGTAAAGTTCTTCCTATTAGTTCTTAAAAGCTCCAGAATATGACTGCTACTTCATATTTATCTCCCAAACCAATGCATGCAGCCCCTTAACTGTTTTCTTACTCTTTACCGGATGTTCTTAAAATCTCTTTGGGTATTACGGTGCACTGCATGCCTACGTGGAACCCAGTCTCGTTTACTCCCTTCTCGTCCATTAACAAGGAAAGGATGATTAGAGCAGTTTCTCAGCTTTTTATGACCTATGCTCCATCAGCCAAGATTGCCTTCAGTTTTACCTTCTGCTGTTTATGAAAGCTATAATTTTTTTTTCACTTTCTGTACATAAGATTACATTATAGTTTGACTGTGCTCTTTAACTAATGATAAACTTTATCCCTCCGTCCTTCCCCTCACCTCCTCTTGGTATGCAACCCTGCATAAGAAGCACCACATTCAACTTAGACTTAAGCGTTTATTGATAATACCATTTCTCTTCAATCTAGTCCATCAAAATGTTCTTCTTCATCCCCCAGAAAACCTTGTCTTAAATGTCAAAAGTTTTTATCTTACAGATATAACAATCTGAGGTTCACAGAATGAGAGTACAGCCTACAGAGTAAGTTAGTTGGAGTGCTCATGTATTTGGTGAGGTTGAATCTACAGTATCATGGAAAAGTTGCCAATCTGTCCACCTCTTAATGCTTTACCTTAACTTATTTAAAAGCAACCCCAAACTAGTGTGGCAGGCAGCCTTTTAATGACCTCTGTGGTTCCTTTGGCCTCCTGGAAGGCACACCCTTATGTAACTGCCTCCCCTTGGGTGTGCACTGGAATCACTTCTAACAAAGAGAATACTGCAGAAAGTCTGGGATGTTACTTCCAAGATTAAGTTATAAAAAGATCGTGGCTCCTGCTGTGGGAGCTTTCTCACGCTCTCATGGCTTTCTGGCTCAGGGGAGGCCAGCCATTATGGGATAAGTCAGCTGTATTCGCTTGCTAGGGCTGCCATAACAAAATGTCACATACTAAGTGGCTGAAATAACAGGAACTCATTTTCTCACAGTCGTGGAGGCTCAAAGCCCAAGATGGAGGTCCTGGCTGGTTTGGTTCCTGCCTTGGCTTGCAGACGGCCGCAGTCTTGCTGTGTCCTTGCCTGGTCTTTCCTCTATGTGTGCAAATACCTGATGTCTCCTTGTGTGTCCATATTTCCTCCTCTTGTAAGAAGTCACACTGGAGCAGGGCCCTGCTGCATGGCCTCATTTTAACTTAATCTCATCTTTAAAAGAGCTATCTCCAAATACAGTCACATTCTGAGGTATTGGGGGTTAGGGCTTCAACATATGAATTTTGAGGTAGACATAATTCAGTCCATAACAGCAGCCTTTAGAGAAGCTTAAGTGGAAAGACGCTTGCCAACAACCACAACTTGGAAGCAGATCCTACCAGTTTATTCTTCCAATGAGACCACTGCTCCCAGCTGATAGCCTGACTTCATGAGAGACCTGGAGCCAGATATACCCAGTTAACCTAGGAAGTCTGATCCATGGGAACTGTGAGATAATAACTGTGTGTTTATTTTTTGAGATAGGGTCTTAATCTGTTGGCCAGAATGGAGTGCAGTAGTATGATCTGCTCACTGCAGCCTTGACCTCCAGGGTTCAAGTAATCCTCCTGCCTCAGTCTCTCCAGTAGCTGGGACTACAGGCACAAACCACCACGCCCGGCCCGCCTAATTTTTTAATTTTGTTTTTTGTAGAGATGAGGTCTCACTCTTGTCCAAGCTAGTCTGGAACTCCTGGGCTCAAACAATCTTCCTGTCTTGGCCTCCCAAGTGCTGGGATTATAGGCATGAACCACTGTGCCCAGCCGAATATTTATTGTTTTAAGCCGTTAAGTTTTCAGGTAAAATTTGTTATGTAGCAGTAGACAATAATACAATAACAACCTCACCTATCAATAAAAAACTGTATTAACTAGAATGCTTGGGCAAAGAAGACGGGCTACTTGAACTTTTCTGTAAATTGGGACTAAAGTCAAATATTCCTTTGCTTCAAACTTTGCTACAAATGAATCAGTGTACTTTTCTGTCAAAGTAACCGAGACTTCGCTGACTGAAGATTGAGACTGTTCTAGGTGTCATTTGATAGTAATAAACAAAAACCAACCCCAACAACACTCTCACAGGCAGTATCTTATCCAGCTTTTATGGCAACCTCATGAAGAAGATACGGCAACTATCTTGAGTGCATAGCAAAGCACCTGACCCATAGCAGGCATTAAAAATGTTTCTAAATGAACATATTTCCATTTTACAGTGACAAAACAGTCTAGAGAGGTTAACTAACTGGCTTCAGAGTGCACAGCTACTCAGTGCCAGGAATGAGAATAGAAGCTAAGTCCGGAGTTTTTCTACCATAGCAGTTCACCTTATGTATTTGTTTACATCTTTCTTCCTTGAAGTCATGGGTTAAAACCTTAAAATAATAATAAAATGGCCTGTTAACATTCTATTTTACTTCCCCCCCCACCCTCCCAGGAGGCTCTGTTGGGATGAATAAGAAGTAGAGGCAAACGGCAAAACACTCCATTGTGAAAATAGTGAATTCCTAAGTACGGACCTATACACCCTAGTTTGCTACTGAGTCAATTCTGAAAGATTTGTATAAAATCTCCTTATCTTTTTAACATCAGTGTATAGTGAAGTTAATACCTTTAGCTTATTAAAGATAGGTACTCCATTCTAGGCTCTTTTTTGGTTCCTCCCAACCCCAAAGTTCTGGATGAATGAAATAGAATAGCCTCTGAATATCAGAAAAAAAGTTGATTACAAAGATGCATGGAGTTTCTGTTTCCTCTCAGAAGTCCAAAGGACACAAGAAGTACAGAAGTAGTTATTAAAATATCCATAATTTACAGGATATGAATATTGCATAGCTGATCTTACCACTGCACAGCCACTTATTCACTGAATGCTAAACCTTACAATAGCAGTAGAAATTTATCTTTTATCCCACATTTATGTATTGAATACCTACTATATGCCCAGTACTGTGAAAAGCACTGGTGATACAGAGGTGAATGACATCATTCCCAATCCTTTTGGGACTGAATAATCTAGTGGTAGAGGCTAATTAGTAAAATAAAATGAAACATTTTAGCAGATTCGATTACAATGGAAGGTGAAAGGTGCTATAGGAGTTGATAGTAAGGGATGGGATTTCTAGGAGAGGAAACATCTTGTGCAATGGTATAGAAGTTTGGGACAGCGTGGCAAATTTAAACAGAACTTCTGAAGGCTTTTTAGTGGGGAAGCGTCATAGTCATAATTGTTCCTAAAGATCACTTTAAGAGCAGTGTGGAGGATAAAGGCAGGATACAACTTAGGATGAAGCGATCAGTCTGGAAAACAATGTAGTAATTCAAACAGAAAGCGTTATGTGTCTGAATTAAGGCGGTGGATATTAATGACATTGGACTTGTTAAGTTGTTAACTGAGGGATATTTAAAGGGAAAAGTATAATAATGATAATCAAATATGCGGACTGAGGGAGGAGCTCACGTGCCTCTCAGTTTCTGGCTTTACCTCTAATGAAGGTGAACAGGAGGGACCAGAGGAAGGGTGTGTCTGAGAGGATGATGAGGTCATTTCTGGATGTGTTACATCTGAGATGCCTGTGACCCCTTCAGGAGACATGTTTAGATGTGGCTGGGGAACATGGATCCAAAGAGAAGTGTGAGCTGGAGAAGTGCTCTACTTATGTTCATGTTTGGTGTGTATGGTACCCCAGAATTGTGCTGGGCACAACCTATCTTTGAAGCCATATGTGACAGTCTTGGCTGGAGGAACAGGTTTGGAATTGTCCTAGATGTAGGTCAGCTGAAACAATGGGAGCAGACCAAGGACAGGATCTCAGAGAATAATATGAAAATTAACAAGTAAGCAAGGATGGGGAGCTTTATCAGGAAGAAGGAACAGCTAGAGCGGTAGAAAGGGAAAGCCAACATTCCCAGAAATTCAGTGTTGTTAAAGACCCACACTCGAAATAGATGGATGATAGTTCTCTAAGCTGAGTGATTAAATAAACTGCCCTTACTGATCTTACTGATTTCTCAAAAGATGTATCATAGCCAGACTTTTAAATGATGTTAAGATTGTTTGACTAAAGTTGGTATTAGAATTTAATCTTAGCTTCAATATTTGTACCAGGTGAAATCACTTCTTTCTCTCAGAACCATAAAAGTACTTTCTTTGCCTAATTCTATTTTTGCGTTTTCCCCCCTCACTTATCTCTCACTTGACCCCTGATCCTGATCCACTTGTTCCTTGAATTTCTTGTTCTCTGCAAGAAACTTCAGTAGATATTTAATTAATAATATATACAGGCTGAGCGCCCTTTATTCAAAATGCTTGTGTCAAGAAGTGCTTTAGATTTTGATTTTTTTCAGATTTTAGAACATTTGCATTATACTTACCAGTTGAACATCCCTAATCTGAAAATCCAAAATCCAAAATGCTCCAATGTGCATTTCCTTTGAGTGTCACATTAGCACTCAAACAGTTTGGGATTTTGGAGCATTTCAGATTTTGCATTGAATAATTAACAGACCAACAAGCAAGGCCACAGGAGAACACCAAACATCTGAAAGGTGGGAATAGAAAGCAGAAGTCGAAGAAACTTCATTGCAACTCTAGGTACAAGTCTGTATTGGTCTGCATAATTGATTTGGTGCTTAAGTTCAGTTTTTTACATTAGAAGTCTCCTTGCCATATATACAATTATTTTTCTTTTTCCCAATAATGAGATTTGAAGGTTGAAAAGTTACTTTAAACTGAGTTTGGTAACCATGACGTGACAGATTATATAGATTACCAGCACTTTGGACTTGAACCTCCTTTCTCAAAGTGCCAAGATACTAATCAGCATTATAGGAAAAATGGTTCCAGGTCAGATAAACTTAAGAAATGCTGAGTTAAAAATAGGTATCTTTGGCCAGGTGCAGTGGCTCATGCCTGTAATCCCAGCACTTTGCGAGGCCGAGGCAGGCAGATCACCTGAGGTCAGGAGTTCAAGACTAGCCTGGCCAACATGGCAAAACCCCCTCACTAAAAATACAAAAATTAGCCAGGTGTGGTAGTGGGCACCTGTAGTCCAAGCTACTTGGGAGTCTGAGCCAGAGAGAATTGCTTGAACCCTGGAAGCAGAGGTTGCAGTGAGCCAAGATCGTGCCACCATACTCCAGCCTGGGTGACAGAGCAAGACTCTATCCCCACCAAAAAAAAAAGGTATCTTTATTGAAAGACTTTTCAGAGTCGTTAATATGCTAATATATTACAACTCTAAGAAGTGGCACAGGGTAAATAGCGTTTGTCAAACTTACTTGACTGTGAAGACTTGTATTTTGTGAACACATTTTGGGAAACGACGAGGACTCTGAGACCAAAGAGGTTTGGTGACTTGCCCAAATTCACACAAACGGTAGCAAAGCTGAGATGAGAACCAGTTCTAATTTTAAATTGAGAGCTCTTTTCACTATACTACACTGCTGCTATGCTAATTATTTTTATTCTAAACACTTCATGGAAAGCAGTACACAAAATTGATACCTCTGATTCACAGAAATTCTGACTTCCAAGACTCAGAGATTCCCTCCTTGTGTACAATGACAAGATGATCTCTCTGGAAGTCTGTCAGCTGCTCCGAGGCCATGAAATAAACTGTGGGGGTGGAGAGGGTGGGCAGGAGGAGGAGCTCCCTGGGATGCTTTACGATGCTTAAAAGAAAAACGGATTTATGCCGATGATAATTCCTGGAACAGATGTGAAACTAAATACTTCATATCACAATCCTGCCCCCACCCTTTCTGCAAGGGAAATGAAATAGCAGGATTAACCTGCTCTTCATCAGATCATGCTTTGTTTCTTTCAAAAAATCCCATGACCAGGGCAGATTCCATTTCCTGCTACTCCCCTTCCTGCCACAACTAAGGGGACGGCCCAGGACAGAAGAGGCTTTCCTTGTGGCCTGCGATCACCAGGCAGGTTAATGCTCGAATATTCCTTTTTACCCCCAACACACATGCCACTTTCTCTGTCCTCATGCCATTAGGAAGTAGTCATTTTTTAGCGTAATAAGCATTGTAGAATACTGAGAAATGCATCAATCTCAGGCGAGGGAGGGAGGGAGGAATTCTAATTAGTTTAATTCTAATATTCTCTGAAAAGAGTACACATAGGCTGAAAAGTGGCTCAGTGCGTGTTTGTGTATTTTGTCATACAAGCTGAGGTTTGTGAAAGAGATGGAGGGATTTTATAAATAAAATGATAACATTTTGACCAGGAAATGAAAGAACAAAGCAGAAATACAGTGAGATATATATATATATATATATGTTTTTGTCATTCATTCATCACAGAACTAGCTGTGCCATAATTTAATAACTCACGTGACAGGACATAAACTCTTCTGTATAAGCCAAAAAGAACTGGGAACTTTCTCACTATCTTCGCTAAGCAATGAAATGCTGCTTTCCCTAATGACTCTGGTGGCTAGGCCAGGATCTCAGAGGGGGTCAGTAGCAGTTACCTCCTTTGTGAGTTGGGCTTGATTGGAAAGGGTTCGCCTACAGACAATCTCTGGTGCTCCGTGGAAATGATCACCAAGAGAGCAAGCCAGGGGCTGGGTCACTTGAGGTATCTCTAAGAATCACCTTTCAAAGTCCAAACCACTTGTTCAATCACATCACAAGTGGGCAACAGGATGGTGTCAGGGAGGGGTGCCTAGGAACAGCAGAATTAAAGGGATTAACAATGGGAGAGAAGCAATTGGTGGCACAGCTAGCCCCATTCTCAGCTGCTCTTTTGTGGATTTGAAGCATGAGGTGAAGCTTAAGGCAATGAAACTATAGTCAAGGTCCTCCTTGCTCTGTGCTGACGAAAGCAACAGAAATACCCGGGAGCCTGACACCTTTCCAAACAGGGAAAAAGAGAGTGAGGCCAGGCCCAGGGACAGCTGCTGTCCCCTAGGCACACTACCTTCGCTGGGAGGACAGAAGAGTAGGGGCAGAGCAGAGCCCAGACATCTTTCCGCCTAAGACCTTAGAGCACACTTCACACATGGGAGGCAGTCAAATTATTTGTTGGACAAATGAACAGGACACACTAAATAACTATTGATTAATAATTTGTCCATCTAAGATGTGAATACAATTTGCTTACATTGAAGGGCTTTTTTATTCTTACTTTCTAAATATTAACTATTAATTCCTTCAGATTTATTGAGCTATATTTCACATACTAATAAAATTCACTCATTTAAAGTATACGGTTCAGTGGTTTTTATTGTAGACACAAAACGGGGTGATGGTTAATAGGTACAAAATAAATAGAAAGAATAAGACCTACTATTTGATAGCACAATAGGGTGGTTATAGTTAACAATAACTTAATTGTACATTTTAAAATAGTGTAATTGGATTGTCTGTAACTCAAAGAATAAATGCTTGAGAAGATGGATACCCCATTCTCCATGATGTGCTGACTTCACACTGCATGCCTGTATCAAAGCGTCTCATGTACCCCATAAATACATACACCTACTATGTACCCACAAAAATTAAAAACAAAACACAAACACAAAATGGGGTAAGCATTACCACAATCTCATTTTAGAACATGTTCATTACACCAAAAAGAAACCCAATGCCATTAGCAGTCACTCTCCATTTCCCTGCCTCTGCTGGCCCCAGTCCTAGGCAATCTGTATATATACACTGCATTTTGTTTATCACTTCATTTTCTGGCTAACATTTAGGTTGTTTCCACATTTTGGCTATTATGAATAATGCTGCTATGAACACTCGTATACAAACATTTATGTTGACATATGTTTTCATTTCTCCTGAATATATATTAAGGAGTGGAATTGTTAGGTCATATGGTAACTCTATGTTTAACTGTTTAAGGAACTGCCAAACTGTTTTCTAAACCAGCTGCACCATTTTACATTTCCACCAGCAGTGTATGAGGATTCCAATTTCTCCACCTCTTCACCAACACTTGTTATTACCTGTCTTTTGATTAAAGGCATCCTAGTGGGTGTGATGTGGCATCCCACTAATTAATGATGCATCTTTTCATTGGCCATGTGTATATTTTTGGAGAAATGTCTATTCAAATCCTTTGCCTGTTTAAAGAATTGGGTTGTCAGTACCAGCCACTGCAAAAACATGCCAAACTGTAAAGACCATTGATGCTATGAAGAAACTGCATCAATTAACAGGCAAAATAACCAGCTAACAACATAATGACAGGATCAAATTCACACATAACAATATTAACCTTAAATGTAAATGGGCTAAATGACCCAATTAAAAGACACAGACTGGCAAATTGGATAAAGAGTCAAGACCCATCAGTGTGCTGTATTAAGGAGACCCATCTCAAGTGCAGAGACACACAGACGCTCAAAATAAAGGGATGGAGGAAGATCTACCAAGCAAATGGAAAGAAAAAAAAAAAGCAGGGGTTGCAATCCTAGTCCCTGATAAAACAGACTTTAAACCAACAAAGATCCAAAGAGACAAAGAAGGCCACTACATAATGGTAAAGGGATCAATTCAACAAGAAGAGATAACTGCCCTAAATATATATGCACCCAATACAGGAGCACCCAGATTCATAAAGCAAGTCCTTAGAGACTTACAAAGAGACTTAGACTCCCACACAATAATAATGGGAGACTTTAACACTCCATTGTCAATATTAGACAGATCAATGAGACAGAAGGTTAACAAGGACATCTAGGACTTGACCTCAACTCTGCACCTAATAGACATCTACAGAACTCTCCACCCCAAATCAACAGAATATACATTCTTCTCAGCACCACATCGCACTTATTCTAAAATTGACCACATAATTGGAAGTAAAACACTCCTCAGCAAATGTAAAAGAATAGAAATCACAACAAACTGTCTCTCAGACCACAGTGCAATCAAATTAGAATTTAGGATTAAGAAACTCACTCAAAACCACATAACTACATGGAAACTGAACAACCTGCTCCTGAATGACTACTGGATAAATAACGAAATGAAGGCAGAAATAAAGATGTTCTTTGAAACCAATGAGAACTAACACACAACGTACCATAATCTCTGGGACACATTTAAAGCAGTGTGTAGAGGGAAATTTATAGCACTAAATGCCCACAAGAGAAAGCAGGAAAGATCTAAAAATCAACACCCTAACATCACAATGAAAAGAACTAGAGAACCAAAAGCAAACAAATTCAAATGCTAGTAAAAGGCAAGAAATAACTAAGATCAGAGCAGAACTGAAGGAGACAGAGACACAAAATAACCCTTCAAAAAAATCAATGAATCCAGGAGCTGTTTTATTTGAAAAGATCAACAAAATTAATAGACTGCTAGCAAGACTAATAAAGGAGAAAAGAGAGAAGAATCAAATAGATGCAATAAAAAATGATAAAGGGAATATCACCACTGACCCCACAGAAATACAAACTACCATCAGAGAATACTATACACACCTCCATGCAAATAAACTAGAAAATCTAGAATAAATGGATAAATTCCTGGACACATACACCCTCCCAAGACTAAACCAGGAAGAAGTTGAATCCCTGAATAGACCAAGAGCAGGCTCTGAAATTGAGGCTGTAATTAATAGCCTACCAACCAAAAACAGTCCAGGACCAGACGGATTCATAGCCGAATTCTATCGGAGGTACAAGGAGGAGCTGGTACTATTCCTTCTGAAACTATTCCAATCAATAGAAAAAGAGGGAATCCTCTCTAACTCACTTTATGAGGCCAGCATCATCATACCAAAGCCTGGCAGAGACACAAGAGACACAACAAAAAAAGAGAATTTTAGATCAATATCCCTGATGAACATCGATGTGAAAATCCTCAGTAAAATACTGGCAAACTGAATCCAGCAGTACATCAAGAAGTTTATCCACCACGATCAAGTTGGCTTCATCCCTGGGATGCAAGACTGGTTCAATGTACGCAAATCAATAAATGTAATCCATCACATAAACAGAACCAAAGACAAAAACCACATGATTATCTCAATAGATGCAGAAAAGGCCTTCAACAAAATTCAACAGCACTTCATGCTAAAAACTCTCAATAAATTCGGTATTGATGGAATGTATCTCAAAATAATAAGAGCTATTTATGACAAACCCACAGCTAATATCATACTGAATGGGCAAAAACTGGAAGCATTCCCTTTGAAAACCGGCACAAGACAAGGATGCCCTCTCTCACCACTCCTATTCAACATAGTGTTGGAAGTTCTGGCCAGGGGAATCAGGCAAGAGAAAGAAATAAAGGGTATTCAATTACGAAAAGAAGAAGTCAAATTGTCCCTGCTTGCAGATGACATGATTGTATATTTAGAAAACCCCATCGTCTCAGCCCAAAATCTCCTTAAGCTGATAAGCAATTTCACCAAGTCTCAGATACAATATCAATGTGCAAACATCACAAGCATTCCTATACACCAATAACAAACAAACAGAGAGCCAAATCATGAGTGAACTCCTATTCACAATTGCTACAAAAAGAATAAAATACCTAGGAATCCAACTTATAAGCGATGTGAAGGACCTCTTCAAGGAGAACTACAAACCACTGCTCAGTGAAATAAAAGAGGACACAAACAAATGGAAGAACATTCCATGCTCATGGATAGGAAGAATCAATATAGTGAAAATGGCCATACTGCCCAAGGTTATTTATAGATTCAATGCCATCCCCATCAAGCTACCAATGACCTTCTTCACAGAACTGGAAAAAACTACTTTAAAGTTCATATGGAACCAAAAAAGAGCCCGCATTGACAAGGTAATCCTAAGCCAAAAGAACAAAGCTGGAGGCATCACGCCACCTGACCTCAAACTATACTACAAGGCTACAGTAACCAAAACAGCATGGTACTGGTACCAAAACTGATATATAGACCAATGGAACAGAACAGAGGCCTCAGAAATAACACCACACATCTACAACCATCTGATCTTTGACAAACCTGACAAAAAAAGCAATAGGGAAAGGATTCCCTTTTTAATAAATGGTGCTGGGAAAACTAGCTAGCCATATGAAGAAAGCTGAAACTGGATCCCTTCCTTACATCTCATATAGAAATTAATTCAAGATGGATTAAAGACTTAAATGTTAGACTTAAAACCATAAAAACCCTAGAAGAAAACCTAGGCAATACCATTCAGGACATTAGGCATGGGCAAGGACTTCATGACTAAAACACCAAAAGCAATGACAACAAAAGCCAAAATAAACAAATGGGATCTAATGAAACTAAAGAGTTTCTGCATGGCAAAAGAAACTATCATCAGAGTGAACAGGCAACCTACAGAATGGGAGAAAATTTTTGCAATCTACCCACCTGACAAATGGCTAATATCCAGAATCTACAAAGAACTCAAACAAATTTACAAGGAACAAAAAACAACCCCATCAAAAAGTGGGTAAAGGATACGAACAGACACTTCTCAAAGGAAGACATTTATGCAGCCAACAGACACATGAAAAAATGCTCATCATCACTGGTCATCAGAGAAATGCAAATCAAAACCACAATGAGATACCATCTCACATCAATTAGAATGGCAATCATTAAAAAGTCAGGAAACAACAGATGCTGGAGAGGATGTGGAGAAATAGGAACACTTTTATACTGTTGGTAGGAGTGTAAATTAGTTCAGCCATTATGGAAGACAGTGTGGAGATTCCTCAAGGATCTAGAGCTAGAATTACCATTTGACCCAGCAATCCCATTACTGGGTATACACCCAAAGGATTATAAATCATGCTACTATAAAGTCACATGCACGTGTATGTTTACTGCGGCACTATTCACAATAGCAAAGACTTGAAACCAACCCAAATGTCCCTCAATGATAGACTGGATTTTAAAAAAAAATTGGGTTGGTTTTTTATTGTTGGGCTATAAGAGTTCTGTATATATTCTGGATACAACTCCCTTGCAATATAAATGATTTACAAACATTTTTCTGCCACTCTGTGGGCTGTCTCTTACATTTCATTTTGTTGTTGTTGTTTTTGAGATAGCATCTCACTCTCACCCAGGCTGGAGTGCAGTGGCACAATCTCAGCTCACTGCAATCTCCACTTCCTGGGCTCAAGCATTCCTCCCACCTTTGCCTCCCCAGTAGCTGAGACTTTCAGGCGTGAGCCACAATGCCTGGCTAATTTTTGTATTTTTAGTAGAGATGGGATTTTGCCATGTTGCCTAGGCTGGTCTCATACTCCTGAGTTCAAGTGATCCGCCTGTCTTGGCCTCCCAAAATGCTGGGATTACAGGTGTGCACCACCGCACCTGGCTTGTCTGTCACATTTCTTGGTGGTATCCGTTGAAGCACACAATTTAAAAATTTTGATGAAGTCCAACTTGTCTAATTTTGTTGTTGCTTGTACTTTTTGGTATCACACCTAAGAAATAGTGGCCTAATCCAACGACATGAAGATTTATTTCTATGTACTCTTTTAGGAATTTTATAGTTTTAGCCCTTTCATGTAGGCATTTAATCAATTTTTGGTTAATATTTGTTTAGATGTGAAACAGGGGTCCAACTTCACTATTTTGCATGTGGATAACCAACTGTTCAAGTGCCAGTTGTTGAAGAGACTCTGAATAGTCTTGGTACCACTGAATAGTTGTCGAAGAGATAGTCCACTGAATAATCAATTGGCCATTTGATATATGAGTTTATTTCTGGACATTTAATTATAGTCCATCCATACTGTTTTGGTTACTGTAGCTTTATACTCACTATTAGATTAAAATCCTTTTTTTAAAATTATGACTCAATACTACTGAGTGAACTTCTGTTTTGAATTTTTCAAGTTACCAGGCCCCTGTCCTACTCTTTTTGGGGAATCTCAGCAAAGACCCGAGCACAAGGAAGCTTTGCTTTTCTTTTCTTTTTTTCGAGACAGTCTCGCTCTGGAGCCAGGCTGGAGTGCAGTGGCGTGATGTCGGCTCACTGCAACCTCTGACTCCCTGGTTGAAGTGATTCTCCTGCCTCAGCCTCCCGAGTAGCTGGGATTACAGGCACGTGCCACCATGCCCAGCTAATTTTTGTATTTTTAGTAGAGACAGGGTTTCACCATGTTGGCCAGGATGGTCTCGAACTCCTGATCTCCTTGATCTGCCTGCCTCAGCCTCCCAAAGTGCTGAGATTACAGGTGTGAGCCACTGCGCCTGGTCAGAAGCTTTTCTTTAAATGGAACAGGAATCATTAATAACTTGTCTCAGTGTTTGAAACAGCTGCATGCACTGTGAGCAAATCTTAGGAAGACAACATTTGTGAACAGAATTTACTATCACAATAAAATTAAAATTATAACAATATTAATCTCCATAATTTAAGAGTATACATAGTCATTGTTCAGCTGAAGGATAATCAAATAGTAAATAATTTATGTGAATGAATGTGGTATATCATAAATTTATATTGTACTTAGAGCAAATTTATAATTTCAGTAAGTGTATTTATAGGGTACTTTTTTCCCCTATGGCTCATTTTTTCCATCTTCCTCATTTCTGGTGACCTTTTAAACACTTCCAGAACCATGACAGCTCTCATGTGTTACTATAACCGAAAGGTAACAGGGACCCCTAACCCCATGTACTAGTAGACAGGACTGGGGCAAATTTGGGTCAAGGAATGACGTATCTATTTATAGCAGTCAAGAAGCTGGTGGTAGAGGGGCTGCAGAAGTGTGATGAACTCCCTCCAGCAGGGGTGGAGTCTCTGGAAAGGAAACGTGCTGTGATTGAAACCAGTAGATGTATATCATTAGCCATTCCCCCTTGTTCCTCAATAAAAGAGCCCAGATCTGACTGGGAAGGCAATGTGCCCAGTGAAAAGACCACCTCTCTAGACACCTCTGTTGCTAAGGAGAAGTAGGCAAGGGAGCCAGTGCTGGCTAATGATATGGTAGTTAGAACTGCTGGGCTTCCAAGAAAGTGTTTTTGAAAGGGGGACAGATTGAGCTGGCATCTGTCTTTTGCCCTTCCCCCTCTTTTCACTGGAACATGGACACAATGCCAGTAGGAACAGAAACATCTTATGACCAGCAAAATGAAAGCCAATGCATTCGAGTTAGTAGAGCAGAAAGAGAGCAGCCTGGCTCCTCAGTTACGTCTCTGAAGAGCAGCACTAGCCCTGGACCTCCTGTCTCCAGACTTCTTGACTTGTGAGAAAAATAAATCCCTTATTTACCCTGCCACTGATTTCTCTGAGTTTCTGTTACCTGCAGGGAATGTTCTCTTAACTAATCCAGGGGTGATTCCCAAGCTCTCTCGTTTTTCCCCCACTTCCCACCTCCCCACTTCAGCTCCACCCTCTGCTGCAGAGCTTCATCCACTTCCATGTCTCCTTTGCCAATCAGAACTGCTGTCCCTTCAAAGGCGGTTCGGGCATGTGGGAAAGATCACCACCACCACCACCATCACCCCCACCCAGGGGAGTAGAGGCAGAAAGCTCACCTTGCTCCTTATCTTTCCCTTTCCAGGCCTGGCTCCATCTAAATAAGGGAAAGTTCAATCGCTGGATAAAGAGACAGCCAGCCTAAACTACATATGCCCCCTACTGCCAGGCATCCCCCTAATGAGCCATTTGAGATAACAACCAGACACTGCAGGGAGGCGGAGGCCTCAGGGCCTGATCACCAGCCGCTCAGCTTCATTAGGAAAGGAAGCTGATAAAATGAAATCACCTTGAGGGGCCCAGAGTTTTCAGATGAAGAGGCAGTTTAGCAGATTCTGGAAAAAAACTGTTTGTGTTTGAATTTCAGCTCCGTCACTGACTGTGTGGCTTGGACAAGCTACTTAACTTCTCTCCGCCTTAGTTTCCTCAAAAGCAAAATCGAGAAAAAAACATCTAATCTGGGGTACAATACACACACAATCTATAATATTTCTTTAAAAATTGTGGCCAAATACATGTAACATAAACTTTACCATCCTAACAATTGTAAGTGTACAGTTCAGTGGCATTAAGTGCATTCACGCTGCACGACCATCCCATCATCCATCTCCAAAATTCTACATCCTGTAAAACTGCAACTCTGTGCCCATTAAACAAAAACGTCCCATTTCCCTCTCTTCCCACCCCCTGCTGACCACCATTCTTTCTACCTTTCCGATTCTGACTATTTTAGGTACCTTGTATTAGTGGAATCATACAGTACTTGTCATTTTGTGATTGGCTGATTTCACTTAGCATCATGTCCTGAAGGTTCCATGTTGTAGCTTACTGCAGAATTTCCTTTGTTTTGAAGGCTGAATAGTATTTCATTGAATATGCAGACCCACATTTTGTTGACTCATTCATCTGCGGACGGACACTGGGGATGCTTCTGTCTTTTGATTACTGTGAATAATGCTGTTAGGAGGATACAAATACCTGTTTCTGTCTCTGCTTTCAATTCTTTTGGGCATACACACACAGAGTGAAATTGCTGGATCATATGGTAATTCAATTTTTTTTGTTTTTTTGAGACAGAGTCTTGCTCTGTCACCCAGGCTGGAGTGCGCTGGTGTGATCATGGATCACGGCAGCCTCGACCTCCCAGTTCAAGTGATCCTCACAGCTCAGTCTCCCAAGGAGGTAGAACTATAGGCATGCACCACTGTGCCTGGCTACTTTTTTATTTTTTGTAGAACCAAGGTTTCACTATGTTGCCCAGGCTGGTCTTGAACTCCTGGCCTCAAGTAATCCTCTTGTCTCAGCCTCCCAAAGTGCTGGGATTACAGGAATGAGCCACTGTGCCTGGCTGGTAATTCTATGTTTAATTGTTTGAGGAACCACTATAGTGTTTTTCATAGTGGCTGCACCATCTTCCATTCCCAAGAGTACATCGGGGTTCCAATTTCTCCACATCTTCCCCAATACTTGTTAGTTTTTGCTCCTCCCATTCCTTCTTCCTTCCCTTTATTCCACCCTTCCTCCCTCCCTCCCTTCCGTCCTCCTTTCTTTCTTCCTTCCTTCCTTCTTCCCTTCCTCCCTCTCTCTTCCCCTCATCCCTCTCTATCTCTCTGTTTCTTGAGACAGTCTTGCTCTGTCACCCAGGCTGGAGCAGAGCGGCCCAATCACATCTCACTGTAGCCTTGAATTTCTGGGCTTAGGCAATCCTGCCCCTGTCTCCCAAGTAGCTGGGACTACAGGTGTGTGCAACCATGCCTGTCTAATTGTTTTTATTGTTTGTAGAGACAGTGTCTCACTATGTTGCCCAGGTTGACCTTGAACTTCAGGCCTCAAGTGATCCTCTTGCCTTGGTCTCCCAAAGTGCTAGGATTACAGGCAGGAGCCACCATGCCCGGCTTATTTTTTGCTTTTTTAATAGTAGCCATCTTAAAGGTGTGAGGTGGTATCTCACCATGGGTTTTGATTTGCATTTCTCTTATGATTAGGGATGTTGAGCATGATTAGGGATGTTGTGCCTACTAACTATTTGCATATCTTCTTTGAATGTGTATTCAAGCCCATTTTTATACAGGAATTTTTGCTGTTGCTGTTGAGGCAATCTATAATCTTTATATCCCAATCCTGCAGGATTGATATTTTTTTTTCCTGAGTCAATCATTTATTCATTCATTTAATGAATTTTTTTTTTTATTACACTTTAAGTTCTAGGGTACATGTGCATAATGTGCAGGTTTGTTACATATGTATACTTGTGCCATGTTGGTGTGCTGCACCCATCAACTTGTCAGCACCCATCAATTCGTCATTTATATCAGGTATAACTCCCAATGCAATCCCTTCCCCCTCCCCATGATAGGCCCTGATGTGTGATGTTCCCCTTCCCGAGTCCAAGTGATCTCATTGTTCAGTTCCCACCTATGAGTGAGAACATGCGGTGTTTGGTTTTCTCTTCTTGTGATAGTTTGCTAAGAATGATGGTTTCCAGCTGCATCCATGTCCCTACAAAGGA
>NC_045439.1:30615543-30673779 GCF_002776525.5 Piliocolobus tephrosceles
GCTTCCCTTTGTGGGTAACCCGACCTTTCTCTCTGGCTGCCCTTAAGATTTTTTCCTTCATTTCAACTTTGGTGAATCTGGCAATTATGTGTCTTGGAGTTGCTCTTCTCGAGGAGTATCTTTGTGGCGTTCTCTGCATTTCCTGAATTTGAATGTTGGCCTGCCCTACTAGATTGGGGAAGTTCTCCTGGATGATATCCTGAAGAGTGTTTTCCAACTTGGTTCCATTTTCCCCCTCACTTTCAGGCACCCCAATCAGACGTAGATTTGGTCTTTTTACATAATCCCATACTTCTTGCAGGCTTTGTTCATTTCTTTTTTTCTTTTTTCTTTTGGTTTCTCTTCTCGCTTCGTTTCATTCATTTGATCCTCAATCGCTGATACTCTTTCTTCCAGTTGATCGAGTTGGTCACTGAAGCTTGTGCATTTGTCATGTATTTCTCGTGTCATGGTTTTCATCTCTGTCATTTCGTTTATGACCTTCTCTGCATTAATTATTCTAGCTATCAATTCTTCCACTCTTTTTTCAAGATTTTTAGTTTCTTTGCGCTGAGTACGTAATTCCTCCTTTAGCTCTGAGAAGTTTGATGGACTGAAGCCTTCTTCTCTCATCTCATCAAAGTCATTCTCTGACCAGCTTTGATCCGTTGCTGGCGATGAGCTGCGCTCCTTTGCAGGGGGAGATGCGCTCTAATTTTTTGAATTTCCAGCTTTTCTGCCCTGCTTCTTCCCCATCTTTGTGGTTTTATCTGCCTCTGGTCTTTGATGATGGTGACGTACTGATGGGGTTTTGGTATAGGTGTTCTTCCTGTTTGATAGTTTTCCTTCTAATAGTCAGGACCCTCAGCTGTAGGTCTGTTGGAGATTGCTTGAGGTCCACTCCAGACCCTGTTGGCCTGGGTATCAGCAGCAGAGGCTGCAGAAGATAGAATATTGCTGAACAGCAAGTGTACCTGTCTAATTCTTACTTTGGAAGCTTCCTTTCAGGGGTGTACTCCACCCTGTGAGGTGTGGGGTGTCAGACTGGGGGATGTCTCCCACTAGTGGGGGATGCCTAGTGGGGGATGTCTCCCACTTAGGCTACTCAGGGGTCAGGGACCCACTTGAGCAGGCAGTCTGTCCCTTCTCAGATCTCAACCTCCGTGTTGGGAGATCCACTGCTCTCTTCAAAGCTGTCAGACAGAGTTGTTTGCGTCTGGGCAGGTTTCTGCTGCTTTTTTTGTTGTTGTTGTTTAGCTATGTGCTGTCCCCAGAGGTGGAGTCTACAGAGACAGGCAGGTTTCCTTGAGCTGCTGTGAGCTCCACCCAGTTCGAGCTTCCCAGGGGCTTTGTTTACCTACTTAAGCCTCAGCAATGGCGGGCGCCCTCCCCCAGCCTCGCTGCTGCCTTGCGGTTAGATCGCAGACTGCTGTGCTAGCAATGAGGGAGGGTCCGTGGCCGTGGGACCCTCCCGGCCAGGGGTGGGTATAATCTCCTGGTGTGCCCGTTTGCTTAAAGCGCAGTATTGGGGCGGGAGTTACCCGATTTTCCAGGTGTTGTGTGTCTCAGTTCCCCTGGCTTGGAAAAGGGATTCCCTTCCCCCTTGCGCTTCCCAGGTGAGGCGATGCCTCGCCCTGCTTCAGCTCTCGCTGGTCGGGCTGCAGCAGCTGACCAGCACCGATTGTCCGGCACTCCCTAGTGAGATGACCCCAGTACCTCAGTTGAAAAGGCAGAAATCACCGGTCTTCTGTGTCGCTGGCGCTGGGAGTTGGAGACTGGAGCTCTTCCTATTCGGCCATCTTGCTCCCACTCTCTAGGATTGATATTTTTATGCTTATTGTATAGATGAGGAAACTGAGGCTGAAAGAGGTTAAGTGATTTGCCTAAAGTTGCCAACTGGGCAGTCACAGAGCCCACACAGGTCAGTCTAACTTCACAGTTATGAACTTTCTACCCTGCAATCTGGAATTCTTACAAAACTTAGGTATTGTTACTGACAACAACGGTGGTAATGCTACATGACCCTGTGAAGCAAAAGGAAGCCAGGAAGGTAACAAGTAAGGGTCGACAGAACTTCAGTTTTGTTTCTGGGAATACTGTGCACATTTAAAATGTAACATATGACTCCAGAACCATGATGATAAATTTTACACAACACTCAACACCTGTCAGATCTCTAATATTAGAGTGTGGTGTTCAGTTTCAGGTACTATACAACTTAAGAGGAACCTAAAGAATTCATGGTGAATTCAGAAGATAATAGAAAAGACCGTTCAGTGTTCAAAAGAAAAATCTGATCTGTGCAATAAACAATTCCAGTTAGTTAGGTGATATAGAGGGGGAAAAAAAAAAGCTGAAAGCTAATGTGTTCCAAATAAATTCAATCTCATTTTAACTTTGTTCCGTTATAATGAGATTCCTGAATGTGGTCTAAAATGGAACATCTTCATACTGAAATCTACAATGTAACAAGTCATAGTAAGGTTGTGAATGTATAGCAGCTGTTGTTATCTAAAGAGCAGTGATCAATCATTCATTATTTTACAGGAAGTAGTTTTACAATATTGCAAGAAATGGGATAGAAGTACCAGGTAATTTATAAGGAAGGTTATTCTGATTTTGAAGATTGTTTAATGGTGAAATGCATTATTTATGAAATATTCATTAAAAGATTTTATCTTCTGAGGTTAGGCATTTTAAATCCAAGAGAACAGAGGAAATGGACCATTTTTCAGAAAAGTTTTACGTATGTATGTGTTCTTTTCTTTAGGGTCTACAATACAAGGTAATGAAACATTTTGGGTGTTATTAGGGATTCAAGAAACACATAGATATTAATTCTGCTCTCAAAAAGTTTATGGTCTTATTGAAGAGACAGTTCACCCAAAAAGCAAGCAGTGATAAAAGATGACAACACCTTTGTGATATAAATTGTAGGTCTCTAGGAATTTTTTAAACGACAAGATAAATGAGTGACAGAGCGAGACTCATCTCAAAACAAAAACAAAAACAAAACAAAACAAAAAACTTAACTAGACCCTTAGGAGATAAAATTTTTTTTTTTTTCCTTTTAGACAGTCTTCCTCTGTCACCCAGGCTAGAGCGGCGCAGTGGCACGATCTTGGCTCACTGCAACCTCTGCCTCTTGGGACTGAAGCAATTCTTCTGCCTCAGCCACTGAGTAGCTGGTACTACAGATGTGTGCCACCACGCCCAGCTAATTTTTGTATTTTTAGTAGAGACAGGGTTTCGCTATGTTGGCCAGGCTGGTCTTGAACTCCTGGCCTCCAGTGATCTGCCAACCTCGGCCTCCCAAAGTACTGGGATTACAGGTGTGAGCCACTGAGCTTGGCCTAAGAACAGGAAGAATTTGCATATGTAGGCAGGTATTCCAAATGTCAGTAGAAGAATAAACAAAGGCAGAAATATGAAAATTTACTCATTCATCTATTCAAGCAGAATTTCCTTTTTATTTTTGGTTATTTATTTTGTCACCTTATTATTTTTTGTTGTTGTTTTCTTAATTGGGATTTCTTAAGCCCCTACTACAGGCTGGGCACTGTGCTAGGCCCTAGAGTATCAGAGTCCACTTGGACCTGATCCTTGCATTCCGGGAAATTCCAAGCTTAGTAGAGGGAACAGTTAAGTAACCATAAAGATCCTAGAATGTTGTAAAAGCCATGACAGAGGTAATCACAGAGTTTTAAAGAGCAGAGTCAAAAGCATCTAAATCAGATTAACACAGGGTAGGGCTAGACAGGAGAAAAGGGGTTGAGGACAAATAGGAATTAGTCATATTGGGGAGGGAGGGAGCAAAAGTGGGGAGATGGTGCCTAGGCAGAGGAAACTGTGTATGCGAATCGAGGAGCAGACAATCAACATGCCACATGATGGAGAGAGAAAATACTGCTTAGCTGCCAAAGCTTTCAGGAGATGTTACCTCTGCCACCTGCTTTCCCAAGCATATATTAATAGATGCATCTTCAAACAGTAAGGTAAAAGACCAGGTATCTGGATCCTTGCCTAACAGCACAACTAGTTCTTATCAAGCAATCAATTGAGAGAAGTTATATTTAGGATTGCCTAAGACACATGCAATTCACCCCATCCTCTAAATAACTATTATCTTACCCTTGGATTATGAAGACCACAAAGAGACTTAGACTATATTATTTTTGTTCCCTCACAAAACTGTCTTCATTGGCATGTACTATAGTATTTTATCTTTGTATAGTTCACCATGCCAAGGAGTAGGCATGTGAAACACAGTGCTCTATTGGCTTGTTGACTGAGAAGCTACTATTGACTATTTTTTAATAGTTCATTAGCAGTTGACTACTACTATATTAGGTGTCTTCTACATAGAGTATGTAAAATACTTCCTTTAGAATCAATACTAGGAAAAATCTTGACTTTCCCTGGAGCATTTCTTCCTTTTTGATTGTGAGAACTATATACTCCAATTTATCATGTTTCCCTGTTTGCCCTGCATATTAGGGACTTAGAACCAAATTTCACCTCAATGACAATCAGTTTATTTAGCCTGATATTTGAAAAATTTGAATTATCTTGTTTTTTGGCCCTGACTTTCCCTTTATATCTTATTTTATTGCATGTGGTTTTGTATTTTAAGACCCTATACTGGACATGAAAATACTATGCTGTACCTTCCTAACTACAATCCCATCTGAAAAAATGGTCAGACATGCATACATTGGCAGCTTTGTATCACACAATCATACTACCCTAGTACCAGGCTGGCATCTGTCTGGAAGGCAGCTGCCACTCACTTTATTTAGGTCAGTTAAAGCCTGGGAGAGAGAGCTCTGCCCCCCAGGGGCACTCTGCTGGAGGAATGAATGGGAAGTATTCCGATTCTGTCTTCTGAAAACTGAATGTGGAAAAAGAAAGAGAGAGAGAGAGAAACAATCCCACAGAGAGAGGTCACATCATGAGTAGGGCGGAGCTGTCAGCCTAGACAACAATGGAAGCTGGCTGCGGAGGAGCCAGAAAATGACCGGGCCATGGGGATGGGCTAACCCGAGCTGCCGTTCAGCCAGTAGAGCTGCTGATTCTCTCAGCAAGGCTTCAGGTTTTCATGAGCTCTGGCTCTCGAGGCTGATTCCTCCCTGTGCTCATGCACAAAAACTTCCCTTCCAGAGGGAAACTGAGGGTCTCTCTCCTCTGGATCATCAGAAGGCTCTTGTGGACACTCAAATCCTCTGCATGAAGAGAGGTATAAGTATACATGCACACATGCACAATGATGATTAATTTTGGAGAATACTAAAAAGGATCAATAAATATAAAATGAAAGGCCTGTGAGTGGTCATTTTTCTGAGTTGTGATTTTGAAAATTCCATATTCCAATATCTGATTAAAAACTATCAATAATTCATTGCCTAATATAATTTGAAGCTCATGCGTAAGTTAAAAAACTCTCTTGTCAAATTCCAAAATATCTTCACTTGGGTTTGTCACAAGTCTTAATTTCCCTGGGAAGCAAATTACAAATAAATAAAAGGGGAAGGAAAATACCTCACTCTCACTTTTCAGTACATTAGATATTAAAAAAGAGTGATTCTTCTAACACCAAACAACTAAATACTACTACTATAGCAGCTTCTAAGCAGCTGACTTTTTCTTCACCTCATCATCTTAAAATCAGGTTGGTTTTCTATCTTCTTCCCCATTTTATAATGGGGATAAAGGCTATGTTTTATTATAGCTAAGGCAAGTCCACACATTCAAGCTACTCCTCTCTGGTGTCAAATAACTGCATAACCAGGCTGGGCGCAGTGGCTCACGCCTGTAATCCTAGCACTTTGGGAGGCTGAGGTGGGCAAATCACTTGAGGTCAGGAGTTCAAGACCAGCCTGGCCAACATGGTGAAACACAGTCTCTACTAAAAATACAAAAAAATTAGCCGTGCATGGTGGCGCATGCCGGTAATCCCAGCTACTCGGGAGGTGAAGGCTCGAGAGTCGCTTGAACCTGGGAGGTGGAAGTTGCAGTGAGCTGAGATCATGCCACTGTACTCCAGTCTGGCTGGGTGACAGAGTGAGACTCTGACTCAAAAAAAAAAAAAAAAAGAAAAAAGAAAAAACAGAAACAAAAACAACCACCCACCCCCCAACAACAAAAAAAAACCCTGCATAACCTGGATTCAAGTTTTAAGAGAAGGGAGCCCCTTGACACCTATGGTGCAAACTGGAAATACCTGCATGTTCAAAACACGAGAACAAAGGAGTAGAAGAGACTACTGTTTTAGTTTTAGTGATGCTCTTCATTTTGAGGACTTAAGGGAATCTGAGTCTTTTCTTTATAATCACAATTTGAAAGAATAAAGGATAAAAAATCAATACAAATCATGTCAACAGGGCAATACACTTCAAGTCATCACTCTCCAAGCCCTGCCATTATCCACCTACACTTTTTGGGACCTGGTTCAAACTCCACAGATTAGGTAAGCAGAGGTGTAAATATTTCCGTGTGGAAAGCTTGCTTTTTCCAAAGACAGGTGTGGCTTAGCATGTCATTTTCTTTCTTTAGAAATTTCAGGAGCAATTATGCCCTGAGGATACGAGGACAGTAAAGCAAAGGTATGTGGCTATAAGGTGTGGGTTCACAGTGAACAGAACGATAACCTGGAGTGATATGTATAAAGACAGAAAGAAAGGCAGCCTTATGCTGGTTACTTGCCCAGTTCAGGACTGCAAGAATAGACTAGATCTTCCGCCCAAAGTGCATGGATATTACACAGGACCACACAACTCTGCAGCAAGATGCAGGGGTAGGCACAACTCTAACAATCCAGGCTGCCAGGCATTTTTTTCCAGGAGGTGTGTGTGCTTCTGTAATGTAAGTGTAATTTGAGAAAGGGGCCACTGTACTTCCCATGTCTCTTTATAACAAAGTAGTAATTGTTAACAACTGAAGAATCATCACTCCTCTCTTGGGATTTTGCCAGTTCAGCAAGAGAAAAACATCAATTTTCAGATGTTATCTTCTTTCATAGCCTATTTCTTAATCCATTTCAGAAATGGAGTTCTCTGGTTTTCTTTAAGGCCAATGAGCCCCTTTTGGATGGATTCTTAGAAGGACCCCTATTCTTTCCCCCAAACTAAAAGCCAGGCTGTCTTCTTCCTCACTTCCAACCACATTGTTCAGCTATACTTGAGTTTTGTTTCTGAATGTAGAAACAGTTACTAAATGAAATGCAAGAGGCCTCAGGACAGGAAAGCATGCACTTCAGTGGCTGACAGCCAGGTGATTTTGCCATGTAGAGGGATTCACATCCTTCTTGTGTGGCTACAGCCAGGTCAATGCCAGCAAAACACATACTGTTAAAACATCACTTGTGTAATACAGGCTACGGATGAAGTGCTATGCCCAGTTGCTTAGAACTGGGTGATGTAAACCTAATTCATGTTTCTTCCTGGTTCCTGGTATTACAAGTTAAAGGTATTTATCCTCCTGATGTTTGTTCTAAGAATGTACATGCTGGATATGGTATGGTGAAGCTGGTGTGGCCACAGTAGGAAAACAGAAACAAGGCTCGGAAGGAAGGTATTGTTTATTCTGACGGCTCCCAGGGAGGGGTCACTGCACACTAATCAGGGTCACAGTGAACTCATCAGTGTCAGTCTGGAGGCAGAAGACAGCAGTTGGGGGAAAAGCCTAGGTCAGAACCTTTGCTGGGGCTTCCACCAGGAAAGGCAAGGCAGGGCAATTAAACAGCTTTGGATTGGCTGGACTGGTTAGTTTGGATAATTCCAGGGGCTTCGGGGTATAGGGATGGTATCCAGTTGCTTGGTACCTGGCCCTGAGATGATTGAGGGCAGGGGAAATTTTGGGTTGGTGTGTGAAAGTTTGATAAGGAGGTTGAGAGTAGGTACTTGGGACTGGCTGGTTTGCGTATAAAAGGTGTGCTCATGGACAAGTTGTTATTACATTTTGGAATTAACTAGCCCTGTGAAAGAGCACTCTCTCCCCTGGGTCTGCAAGGATCCCAAACGCCAGGGCACTAAGAATACAGAAAATGGCCAGGTGTGGTGGTTCATGCCTGTAATAACAGTACCTTGGGAGGCTAAGGCAGGTGGATTGCTTGAGCCCAGGGGTTCGAGAACAGCCTGGGCAATATGGGAAAACCCCATCTCTACTAAAAATATGAAAAATTAGCTGGGCATCATGGTACATGCCTGAAGTCTCAGCTAGTCAGGAGGCTGAGGTGGGAGAATCGCTTGATCCCAAGAGGCGGAGGTTGCAGTGAGCCGTGACCACACCACTGCACTCCAACTTGTGCAACAGAGCAAGACCCTGCCTCAAAAAAAAAAAAAAAAAAAAAACAGAAAATAAGAAAATATGGTTAATATTTCCCTCTGATGAACAAATACATAATCTAAGAAAACAAAGAACAATGTAGGTATGCAAATATGGCACTTGCCCTGGGTAGCATACAGGGGTCATACACAGGCTTTGCTCCTAATATCCTTCGGCATAGCTCCCTCTACTCTGTTAAGGACAACTGATGCTTTTCTCAGTTTTATAAAACATGTAATGCAAACACAACTCAAATTCTCTAACCTGACTGCCTTTCCAAACCCACATATGAAGAGGTTCTAGGACTGTCGTGGCTGGCGATGACATTTGTTTGTGATTATGGCTGAAGGGACCTCTGCTGTCTACCCCGCATTTGCAATAAAAAGAAAGCATGCTTCAGGTGATGGGCTGAGACCTGTGGGGTTCTGCCTCCTCACTTTGTAAACGACCTAATTCTTCTGCTCAAGAGATGTAGCCCACTGCCATCGGCCACATGCCAGGCTGGTGGGCCTGCCTCTGCAGCTTCCCAGCAGTGACGGTGCACCATAGGAGCTGGACTTCTGAGACCCTCTGACCCACTGTGTCCTCTTCATCCATACACACATGCTGTCTCACCCCCTCAGTCAATCACAAAGCATAGCATCAGCCATCCCTAGCTTATACACAGCTCAGGCTCAGCAGGGCTGTATCTGCAATAGAGAGCAAAATGTTGAAAAATGGGCTGTTTCCCAAAGCTTCTTTTGCTGATCGCCCCATTTTGCCATGTAATGTTCAGGGTGGATTGTAAAGGATACTAATGAACGAGGTTTAAGGAAAGTGATATTATAACTGTGGCAGGTCCAAGTATCACAGTCCTAGAAGCGGATGGACATGAGTACTTCTTGGCAGGCCATCAGTTTAGCTTGGAGCTTGATGTCACATTCGTTCTTCTGGCTGCCAGTCTCCTGAGGGAAATACTGACCTTCTTGCTTTAGTCTTCTATATTTTATTAGTTGTTCATCATTGGACAGGCTGCTTAGTATCAGAATTAAAGGGCCACTGGCTAAGAATTACCAAAAGAACTCTGGTTGTTTTCAGTGTCTCCGGTACATTTTGGTAGATGACCAAGCCATGGATTTGGTGTTCCGTTCTCTCTTCTCATTCTTTTCTGGAAAGAGTTTAGATGGGCTAGGGAAAGATATTTGCAGCTTGCTGATCCAATGTAAATGAATCCTGTGGTGGGTAAATAATTTTCCTCTCTCTTTTGCACTCCTGGGGTATTCTGATGAATAATGCTTCTCAAATAAGTTAATAAATATTCCCCCAGAGGTAAGAAGAGTATTAGCCTCATGGCAGGTGAGCCGTTAATGCTTTAGTGTGCAGGGCAGAACAAAGAGGAAAGAATTACCAAAGCCTTGAAGTTTCACAGAATTTTCTGGAAAATTTTGAAGGCCATGGCTGGGAACAAAATACTGATGGCCGTGCTGGTGAAGTGTGGAAACAGCTTCACAAAATTAAGTTAGACCATGCCTTCAATGTGTGAGCTTTTTTTAGTTGGATGGAGGATGAGGTTTATAGTTTGTTTTGCTGCTAATTATAGCATATGTTTATTTAAGTAACTCAGCAAAAACACAATTCATTAACCTCACCAAAATTTGAAAAAAAATGTTCCCTCCCTCCCTCTCATAATCTGAAAGTCCAGTTTATAAATTCTAGTCTAAAAGCCTTCTTTAAGAATAAATATCCATTCTCTTTGGCAACTACTGCAACTTGACCTTCAAATATCATGTTTTCCCATATATTATGTTATACTTTGTGATAAATCAATTATGGTTTTAGTTTCTTTATTTGAACTGTCTCAAAATCCTCATATTTTTAAACAAAAGCCTCTAGTAATAGTTTCTGAGAAAGTTCTTACTGCCACAGCGCCACCTACTGGTAGACCATTATAGGAGCAAACTATTTGGAGCTCAACTTTGACCCAGTTTTGGAGCGTCCTTCTAAGCTTTGGTTTATAAAGCCCCAACTTCACTGTCATTTTGAGAAGCCAGACCTTCTTTTGGTAGCTACTAAGTCTCTTGCTGTAGTATAAAGTCAGCAAGTGAAAATGATAAAAATATGCTCTTATTCTTACTGTTACCTTAAATTGGCCCTGACTTCACCGACTTTGATTTTCTCTGTCCTATAACTCTAGCAAGGGCTCCAGATTGTGTGGGCAAGGGTTTGGATCTGGCGAAAATAACTTGGGGAGCGTCCAAAGATCCTGAAAAGTGGAAAAAAGAATCCCTATTTAACACTATGTTTGATTTTGGCCCAAAGGACACAAGGTAAAACCTAAAACTAGGTTAAGGGGATCACTGTCCCCCCAGATACCGCCACCCCACTTCCTGCCAAATTCCAATTCACAGTCTCTCTTTTGCTTTCAAACAGCGTAAAAGTGGGTGATCAACCCAAATTCTTACCCCTCTGGCTCTGGAGAGAAAATCTCGGGAGCAATCAGGGGGATAGGACACTCCTTATTTTCAGTTTTAGGCGATTATACTCCAGATCTACCCCGGAGCTCCAAAAACTATACAACACATGGTGAAAAGAGTAAGAATCTGATCATGAAAATAGGTCATTCTGTTGAGAGCTGCCAGGCAAGTAATTTCACTTGAAAGTTAAAGTGACATCTAGATCCTTAGGGTTTTAGCTCCACGGCGTTTACTATATAATAATGTTCCTTTCTCTTGTTGTCTCAGGGATCCAATGAAGTGGGCAGTTAGAATCACACTGATGTGCTGTTGCCCCATCCCCCTCCAAAAAGCAAAAAGCTATAGTGCATTTTACTAGGGCCAGAAACAGTGAATATTTAATAAGGACACTGCTCACTGCTTGCAAATGAAATCCATCATTGATTTTCTAAAGGTGGCAAGGTCCCTTCCACCAACTGCAGACCAGTAAGAGCTTAAAAATAAAAGGAGGGAGAGGTTGGGCTCCAGAACAGGAAAGGCTTAGGCAGAAGCTAAGGGGCAGGGATGAGGGCAGCTGCTGTGGCTTCAGACTCCTACAGTAATGGTAGTTTACATTATCAAATCAGCACGAGAGAAATGTCAGTTATCTAATCTGTTGCTCTCTGCTATTTTAGTTTACCATCACCACTTCAGAACTCAAGAAGAACACCACAGTTATAAAGAAGGAAGGCCAATGACTCTGGCTTTGGGCCAAGAGCTCTCACTCCAGCTTCCTTCTCAAGTTTCCATATTTGCTGACTCTAAACCTTCCCTTCCATAGCAAACTACGAATATAAAGCCTGAGGTTGGAAAGTCAAGGAAAAGCCACATTCATGGAGTACTCCAGGCACTTTGCTAGGAGCTTCCAATTCACTATCTCATTTAACGTTCATAATACCAAGAATGCCATTAAGCCACCATCCACAGGAAAGGACTCTGAATTGTTTTCCAGCAGTGCCCTGGGATGAGCCACTATCTCATTCAGACTGCTAGAGAAACAGTCGCACAGCCGAAAGCCTGGCTGGCAAGACTTACAGGAAGAGTTGAAGAATGAGAAAACAGGCTTCTGCTATAGTCATGGACTCAATATCATGTTTAATGGATTGAATTAACTGGACCAGATGGGCTAAATACCTTTCAAAGATGGTTCAGGGATTCCTACATAGGCACACACTTACCAGGTCTCAGGCAGAGGTATAAACTTTTAGACTTACTATGAGAGTTATTCTTCTTTCTTGTGGGTTTACAGAAAAATGCTGCTACTAGCAACCTAATCTCCTTTTTGTAGGATATCCTTCTGAACCCCTAGAATGGCTTGAAATCTACTTGTAATAGAGAAAACAAATGATTTGCAGTTCAAACGTTGGTGTGCCTGGCAGTTACTTACTAGTTGTACAAATAACTGTAATAGATTCAGTTACTAATGCTGTGAAGGTAAAATGTTCATTGGGAAGTATGGAAAATGCCTGAAGCTTACTATATCATGCACCTCAGTGTTTCTTTAACTGAGGATCAGGAACACTAGAAAAATCAGAGTAGAAACAAACCCAAAAAGTTCAGAGGCCCAGAGTCTCTCGGTGACAAAAGCAGTTAAGTAATAAACTACCTAAACAATGTAAGAAGAATGATCTGCTTGTTACCATAAGGTAGAATCAGCAGGGAAAAGTCACTATGAGAAGCCAGCAAGAAATACAACTTCTTTTCCTTGCTCTGTGGTTTCATACTGACACCAAGTTCAGTATGAGTGCCACAAAATCTTCTAAATAACTTTACCAAGAGTCAGTAAACACTAATTCACGGTCAAGATGCTGCAAGTATGACCCACCTGACCACCCAAGTTTCCAACTGGCTCAGCTGGAGTGCATGCAAAGTTCAATTCAACACTTAATTTTATCAATTAGACACACAAATGAAGTATAGTCAGGGATCTCCTTGGGTTTGTGAATCTTTCCAGCTGAAGCAAACTTGAAGAGCCGAAGGGAGAGAAGTTCTAACAGGTTATCTCACAGAAATCCTTCACACTTGGCCATGATTCCCTTGTGCCATTACTTTGCAGTCCATAACAATCCCAGGTGAACGTTTACTTTCTTAAAAATATAGTAACCACCATGTTCTAGTAATTCTTTTCTTTTTTCTTTTGGAGGAGTGAGGTGAGTAGATACCCATCAAGTATTTCTTGAATTCAGGCTCTAAAATTTTCAGTGGAGAACAAATCCTTATACTCCTATCATACTTCCAGGGATCAGTGTGGCCGGGGACTGGGGCATGAGCAGGGAGTGGAAAGAGAGAAGGTTGTGAGGTAGTAGTGGCCTGGGTGTAGTTACAGTAGTTATAGCACCTTCCCTATATACTTCTTCATTTAATCCTCATTCTAAGCCTATGAGATACATATAATTATCCCCAGGATGTAGTCAAGTAACTGGCTGCTTTTTTTTTTTTTTAAATTAGAGGTAGGGTCTTGCCCTGTCACCCAGGCTGGAGTACAGTGGCAGGATCACAACTCACTGCAGCCTTCAGCCTTGAATTCCTGGGCTCAAGTGATCCTCCCAGCTCAGCCTCTTGAGTAGCTAGGACTACAGGCATGTGCCACCACACCTGGCTAATTAAAAAACTTTTTTTTTTTGTAGAGATAGGGTCTCACTTTGTTGCCCAGGCTGGTCTCAAGAGATCCTCCTGCCTTGCCCTTCCCAAGCATTGGGATTATAGGCATGAGCCACTGCACCTGGCCTGAGCTTCCCAGAGATCTTGTAATCATTTTAAGGTGTATGATGTCAATCCCTGACCTCTAACCACCCAGCCCCCTCCTCCATAAAATTCCTCAATGACTCCTTATTGCTGTCAGGGCAATGACCAAGTTCACTGCATGGCTCATAAACTGGCCCTGCTACCTTGCAACCTTTTCTCTTTCTACTCCCTGCTCATGCCCCAGTCCCCAGCCACACTGATCCATGGAAGCCTGTGGAACACAGCACGTTTTCACTCCCCTCTGGTCTTTGCTTGCACTGTTCCCTCTTCCTAGAACTCCTTCTGCCCATGCCTTCCCTCTCCTGGCTGACTCGTCCACATTCCAGTGTCAGCTTCGATGTTTTTCCTCTAGGAAGCTGTACCCAGTCCCTAAAGATCTGGGCTCGACTGCTTAAGTTCAAATACTGCCCCGCCGCTTACTATTGTGAGACTTTAGATAAGTTTTATAATCTGCCTGTGCCTTTATTCCTTCAGCCGTAAATGGGGAATATAGTTTCTACATTATGTGCCTGTTCAGTGAACAAGTGAGTTATTACACATAAAGCATTCAGAACTGTGTCTGACACACAGCAAATCCTCAGTCAATGTTGTCTGTTGTTATTCTGTGTGTCTCAGGCATGCAATAATACCCACTTTGCAGCACATTCCCTGCTGACTTTTCTATCTCCTTGAGTCTTTAAGTTCCCTGAGAGCAGACTGCCTTGTTCACCCTGCGTGCATCTCAGTGCCCAGCATGTTATTTTCTCCAGAGTAGATACTCAATAATAAATACTTGTTCAATTGAATCGAAGGGTTTTTCTTTCCATTTTCTGACTTATCAGTGCATTTTTATTAATTATTATTCACAGAAAACTATCTCTGGACCAACACCGCCTAACTTATCTGTATGCACCTACATTGAGAGGCTTCAGGCTGTCAGTAACAACCTGTCCACGGACCATGGCATTGGCACAACACGTAGATCAAAGAGCAGAGCTCCAGTTCTGCATCCACGCACAACTTTCAACAAGCCCTCAACTTTCTGAGCCAGTTCCTCATGTGGAGGGGATAAGATCAAACTCACAGGGCTGTGTGAGAATTAAATGAGAGATAAAACATGTGGAAATACAACATAAGCAGTGAAATACCAGTCAATATGGGGCATTTTGATTAAATGCTGCAAATCTGATAGCATTTTACAAGACTGTGAGGTTTCATTTACCCCAAGCTAGTTCCAGAAAATGCCTATATTAGGCTGCCAAGATTATTTTAAAGAAGCATGTAACAAAAATGCCCATTTGCCAATGTTTTCAGAGGCTGGATGTTTCATTCTTTGAACTGGGGCTCTCTTTGGAGGCAGAAGAGAGAATGTGCCAAGCCCAACACCTTCCCTGTCACCTATCCAGCTGCAGAAGAGCTGGTGCCCACTAACCTGTGGAGCTGGTGATGGGCACAAAGGCTGCAGGGTTAAGGCTGCTTTGGAGTCCATTCAGCTGCGCATCTGCGGAGGACCCTCTGAAATATAAAGGAGCTTGGTCAGACCTGCAAGCGGAAAGGTGAGGTTAGGCGCAGGCCCTCTGATGGCTTCGCTTCTTGCTCTTGGTGCTTCTTCTCCTGTGGCTTATTCCCTCGCTTCCTTCAAGGCTTTGTTCAAATGTCACCTTATCAGAGAAAACTATGGGCAACCTCCACACTTGTGAAATAGTATATATTTTGAGATTTATTATTAATTTCTTCCTACTGAAATGTAGCATCATGAAAGCATGGGCCTTCATCATTGCTGTGTCTTCAGTGCCTAGAATAGTGCCTGACACGTAACAGGTACTCAATAAATAGTTGTTGATTGAATTAATAAATTATGTTTCTGGCATTAACTTGCATAAATCATATGAAAACACATTTTTAAAAAAGCAAGTCTCATGTGGAACAGTGGTTTTCAACCGGGGAGGTGGGGAGGGAGAGATGATGCATCCCCTGAGCCAACCGGGGACTTCCGGCAATGTCAAAACATCTCCGGTTATCACCACTGTGGGGTGCTACTGACAGCTAGCGGGCAGAGGCCAGGAATACTGCTACGCATCCCACAGCACACAGGAAAATGCCCCAAAGAATTATCTACTCATGGTGTCAATAATCCCGAGATTGAGAAATGTACGTAGCATCTCCCCTCATGCCAACTTTGACAAGAGATACGACAGAGTATATTTGATTCTTTGGTAAGAGGTTCCCGAGCCACATGTCTCAGAAATCCTAGAACTGGTCTGATTGCCTACAGCCCAAGTCAAGCCTCCCTGTTATAGGCTCTTACAGCTCTAATTCTTTCTTTGCATTTTTCAAAATTATAATTATGAAACTGTAAAACTGGTTGCTTAGTATCCATCATCCTTGCTAGAATGTAAGCTCCATAATGAGAGACTGTATTGGTCTTATTCACTGCTGTTGCATTTTGCACCTATCAAATATTTATAAATTTTGTTGAAATATTTGTAATATTTTTGTTGTATATTTATAATATAATATTTTTGTTGGGTCCATCTGCCTTGATTTTAGTTGATGAGTAAAAGTTGTACCTGGGAGATCAAAGCTTTCACATGCTCAATTCTTTGTTTTTGTTGAGCAACATCCAATCCAACCTTTAGTATCTCTCTCTCGACACTATTTTTCCAGTCATTCATTCACACAAGAAATATTTATTAAGCATTTCCTGTGTTCTGTACTAGTGAGGAGAGACATGAAAGCAAATACATGAAACACAAACTGTGTGCTAAGTGCTAAAGAGAAAAAGCACACAGTGTTATGAGAACGAGGCAGGGGAACCTGGCTGAGATGATGAGGACAGTGGTCAAGGATGTTCTTTCTGTGGAAATAAGATTTCAGGGGAGTCATGAAGTTAGGAGAGGTAGGCATTAGCCAGGAGGAGGCAGAGGAAAGAGCGGTTCACGAGGAAATAGCATATATAATGGCTCTGAGGCAGAAAGGGGCTTGGAATGTCCTAGGAACCTTTGAAGACCAGCTAAGGGGATAGGATAGGGGTAGGGATAGGATAGAGGTGGGCATAGGCAGTGTTTGCTGAACGTCTTTGACAGGAATGACCTGGGGTCACTTGTTAATCACACGCTTTCCAGGTGGGCCTGGGGACAGCACCCCAGGTGCCCAGGTGATTCATATCATCACTGGCTAGTAGGTAACGAGGAAAGTGGTATAAGGTGCACCTGGAGAGTCAGGTGGAGTCTGAGGTACCCACATAGTCCCTACATCCCTGAAAGAGGCATGCCACTTGAGAAGATTCTAGCCCAGCATTGGTGCAAGGATCACACTGTCTTATAGCCCCTCCCTTCTGGCAAGCAATCTGGGGCCTACCCTCTCCTTTCCACTTTCATTTTGAGGACAAGGGAGCCACAGAGGCAGGAGAGAAAGGAGCAGAAGGCTTCTCACTTTTCCCATCAGCCTTGGCCTTGGAGAGCCACATCTGAAATCCTCATGCATTTTATTTCAGCCCCTTACGGGACCCGAAAACTCTCCCAAAGCATCTGTAGCTGATGTCTGCTCTTTCATGTCCAAGTGAAAAAGTTCTGGAGGGCCTAAGATAAGCTCTTTCCTTTACAGAAGTTAAAAACCATTAGAGCCACTGTGCTTGCTTTAGGAGCAGCTGAGTGGAGCAAAACCCTGGGCTGGTCTCAATTTCACAAAGTATTAGTGGTTTAAAAAAAAAGCAGGGAAGAAGCCGGCAAAATCTTTGGGTCAGTAGAAGAAACTGGTAGTGAGTAATAGAAAACTGCCTGAGGGATTAGAAGAGTCCCTGGGGGTTAGACTCAAGGAATTCTGGGTCCCTAAAACTCTTGAAACTTTTCCCTCTCTTCTCTGGAACCCCCAACCCACCCTTCACCTTCTTAGGCTTTATCCTGTTCCTTTCCCAAGATCCTCTAACGCTATGGCCCCTGGTTCCCAGTTTCACTCACTCTTCCATCCTCCTCCCTCCCATAAACTCCCGTCAAAGGCCTTGAAGCCACCACAGATTCAGAATTTGAATATTTCTAATGATTCTACTGTTTCTAGCATAGAGTCCCCATTCTCCCTGTGATGTAGAAATGTGTCCACAGCAATCCAAGGGGAAACTCTTGAGTGAATTTTTCCATGGAAACACTGGTGCACAAAATGGTTTAGGTCTGTTATTACTACTTTAGGCACATTATGGGTAAATATGCTTTTGTTGTGATAACATCATTTCCTTGGGAAAATATATTCCAACTTCTGGACAACCTTCCTCTAAATGAGAACTTTTGAAACACAGCTTGTCTAGAGCCTGTATGTCAATTTGCACTTGCCCCTGCAATGATTCTTTGTTGCTTTCCTGGGAATACATGTGTTTTAGGAAATATTTACATCGGGAGTTACATTGGGAGTAACACCTGGATAACAGGACCTACCTTATAAGATTTTGAAGATTAAGTAAGATGGTGAATATAAAGCACATCTAAGCAGTGACTGGTGTTATATCATGGACAAAATATACGTTAACTATTAGTAGCAGTATTGTCATATTTACTTAGGAACATTGCTTAACACTCTCTGCATTCACTATAAGTCTATCTACATACAGAAATACCAAAATGAATGACTCACTGACTCCAACATCAGTCTGGAATATTAGTGCTAAACTACAGAAGAATGGCCATAGGCATTCTGAACCTGGAAGTTAACAGCAATTTGCTATTAAAGTTACAAGGTAATTAACTGGCAACCTATAAGACAAAAATCTCATAGTAAAAATTATTCTTAAGATCCCTTAGGAAGAGATGTCACATTTGAGATTGACAGGTTATCTCTTAATACATCTAATATGTACTTTTCTGCCAGTCTCAGAATGATTTGTTCAACTGTGCACCAAATGAAGTAGGTTTGTATTTAGAAAAGTAGGCTTGTCTTATGGGATCATGTTGTATAAACTATGTATTTTTATTTTTTTGAGACAGGGTCTTACTCTGTTACCCAGGCTGGAGTGCAGTGGCACAATCACAGCTCACTGCAGCCTCAACTTCCTGGGCTCAGGTGATCTTCCCACCTCAGCCTCCCAAGTAGCTGGGACTACAGGTGTATGCCACCATGTCTGGCTAATTTTTGTGTTTTTTGTGGAGACAGAGTTTTGTCATGTCACCCAGGCTGGTCTCAAAGCCCTGGGTTGACACGGTCTGCCTGCCTTGGCCTCCCAAAGTGCGGGGACTATAGATATAAGCGACTGCACCTGGCCTAAAATATATATCTTTAAGCATGAGAGTAACAATGCAGTAGAATGCTCTTTCTATTAGAAAGGCCCATGGGAACTGCAACCGACTGACTGGAGTGACATTTCTCTCATCTTTTCCTAAGTGTAAAATCAATTGGAATCACCCACTTTATTGAAATTATAATCAATTTCTCTCTGAATAGCTGAATGTATAAAGTTAATTATGTGTTTGATACAGCTTCATTATCTGATGTTCTCTGGTCATAGTACACCAGAATATAAAGAAGTGGCTAAAGATGAAGTTAGAAAAACTGGAGTTATAGCAGTATCAAGAGTTGGACAATAAGAAATACTGAAAAGATGGGACAAAAAGGTGCCATTAACTTTACATTACACAAAAGTTAGAGTTCAAACATGAGGAGAGTGATAGATGTGAATATCTAGTCCGTAATTGTTCTTCCTGGAAATGGCGCAACTGTCTGGGAGATGGGAAGCTGCTTGATGTCAAGGTTGAGAGTAAGACACTTACTACAATCTCAGCTGTGGTAATGGTCTTATTTAGGTTCCTCTCTGAGGACAAACTGTCAATGATTATTAAAAACTGCTTAAATCAGGTGTGGTGGCTCACGCCTGTAATCCTAGCACTTTGGGAGGCTGAGGCAGGTGGACCTGAGGTCAGGAGTTTTGAGACCAGCCCGGCCAACATGGTGAAACCCCATCTCTATTAAAAATATAAAACTAGCCAGGCGTGGTGGCTCATGCCTGTAAAACCAGCTACTCGGGAGGCTGAGGTAGGAGAATCGCCTGAACCCAGGAGGCAGAGGTTGCAGTGAGCCAAGATTGCGCCATTGCACTCCAGCCTGGGTGACAAGAGTGAAACTCCCCCCCCCCCCCCCAAAAAAAAGACTAAAAACAAAACAAAACGGCTTAAGAGTAGGCTGCCTGATTAATTTAGCCACTGAAAAACTATAATAAGAGACGTG
Source organism: Piliocolobus tephrosceles (assembly GCF_002776525.5). Classification (NCBI taxonomy): domain Eukaryota; kingdom Metazoa; phylum Chordata; class Mammalia; order Primates; family Cercopithecidae; genus Piliocolobus; species Piliocolobus tephrosceles. Next base: position 30,635,247 of record NC_045439.1, read on the forward strand.
ACCACATATAGTAGCAAAAAAGAATTTGAAGAACTCAATGAATAGTTGCATGCTCCTCTCTATGAAGGCAAAATTTTCCTTGGGACATGTTCACAGCTGGCAGCTAAAGAGTTTCCTTAAATATTACATGTACAGTTCCTAACTCTGAATTTGACTCACTTGCTTCACATCTACCTACTCATCTCGCCTCTGCCGTTTTTTTGAGGTCTGTGAAAGCACCTCACATGAGCATTATTCCTACTCTGAGGGAACAGCTCTCCAGAGCCTTTCAAAGAAGTTGTTCAATGATGCATTAAAAACAAACAATATCCTTATAAGATGAAATGCCTGTACTTCATCTTCTAGGGATATTACTCCCTGTATTAATTATTTTGAAAAATTTCTTCTAGTACAAGTCTCTAAGGAATATAAGTCAATCAAATGGCTGGCTAGAAATTCCACTGGCATCAAGACCATATCATATAGCCAGCCTATAAAACTATATAACATATATATATATATATATACACACACACACACACATATATAAAACACAGTCTAGGAGGGTTATAATGAGCAATATCCCCACTATCCCTTTTGCTGGTAAGGTTTCCGACATGCTTTTTCGTGGATCTTCATTTCTTTATTTGTGGTTTCCTCTGTTCTTCTTTTGCCCATTATTTTGATCAGTGGAAACTTTTCTGAAAGTGATATGCTTTCTTTAAGGTCTGTTTTGTTCATTACTTCACAAGGTTGACTGTGGTTTGCTGCTATATTATTTCTGTTTGGGTTCTTTTCAAGGCTTTCCACATCCCCAACACAGGGGTACTAGTTTTCTATTTCAATGGTTTAGTATAAGTTTATCTTGGACTCATGCCACCACATCAGAGATGACCTCTCTGTAGAAGAAAGGACTCACAAAAGGAAAATGCTCAAGACTTTACAGGAAGAGCAGAGCTACAAATGGCTGACCTTACCAGGGCTGTGGCAAAACAGACATGGCTGCATCTGTGAAGGTCCTGAAAACAAACACCCCCAAACATGATCGTTTTTATAAAATACAGCGATAACCAATCTCTTTCAATTCCCAAGGAAAAAGAAACAAAACAAAATAAAAAATACATACCGACTTTTCCTACCAAACATTTACTCATAGATTAAGTATCCTGCAACTTTCGACATATCCACACACTCACACACACACACACAGACAGGTATACGCTGCCTCTTCCTTTTATCTCTCAGTGTAGGGATTACGATTCTGAAATTGAAGTTAATGCTAATCCTTAGAAAATAACAATTAGAACATTATTAGTTAGGGTCAGGTTCCAAAACCAAATCATGAAACATTTAGTGAAGTCAACTTTCATGCAGTAAAGGCACATAGGACTCCATTTTATAAATACACTGCATATTATCTATTCCCCTGTGTTTCTGGTTATAGTCCTTTTTCATTCCTGAGTAGGCCCTTTTATCTTTTTATTCATTAGTCTTTCCAGAGGCCATCCTATTACTTGTCAATTTCATTCGCTCCTTCAACACATATTTAATGACCCCCTACATGTGCCAGATACAGTTTGAGGCACTGCTCTCATGTTCTGCCATGTGCCCAACTATTCTAGGAGATTTCTGTGTATTTTTTTCCTTTCTATATTTTATTTTATTTATTTATTTTTGAGACGGAGTCTTGCTCTGTTGCCCAGGCTGGAGTGCAGTGGCACGATCTCAGCTCACTGCAAGCTCCGCCTTCCGGGTTCACGCCATTCTCCTGCCTCAGCCTCCGAGTAGCTGGGACTACAGGCGCCTGCCACCACACCCGGCTAATTTTTTGTATTTTTAATAGAGACAGGGTTTCACTGTGTTAGCCAGGATGGTCTCGATCTCCTGACCTTGTGATCTGCCCACCTCGGCCTCCCAAAGTGCTGGGATTACAGGCGTGAGCCACCGCGCCCAGCCCCTTTCTGTATTTCAATTAGTTTACTCTGTTGTCCTTTCATAGCTTTTCAAATTAAACAATTAACTCACTTATTTTTAATCCTTCTTGTCTTTTAAATAAATGCATTATATTTTTGAGTGCAGTTTTGGTTATTCCACAAATTTGATGTGTAGTACTTTTATAGCCATACAGTTTAAAATATTTTATAATTTTCATTATGATTATCTCTTTAATGCATAAGTAATAGGTACTCTATTTTTTTTTAATTTCCAACACATGGTTTTTTTTTTAAAAAAACCTCTTTTTATTATTTCTAACTTAAGTACTTTGTGGCTGAAGAGTGTGAACCGTTTGATATTGATATTTTGAAGTGCATGGAGCCTTCATTTGTGACATAGTATGTGCCGAATTTTTTAGAAACATTCCAGATATACTTGAATACCATTGAGTGCAGGAGTCTATGCATAACTGTAACTGCTTTTCCGGCTGTGAGCTATGATTCATAATTGGGCTGTAAAATGAATTTCGGGGCTCACTACCAGCATTAAAAAATAGAAGACAGTATTTTGTGAAATTTTAATTTCACATATACACATACATATAGATAGGTATTTTTACTGGGTTGCATATAAAATGCCTTTTCTTTTTTTAGATCATTTCGCCTATGACACAGCCCTCAGGAAGTCCTGAGAACATGTGCCCCTAAAATGTATTTTTTATTTTAAGTGCTGGTTCAAAAAGATGAAAAGCCTCTTGTTAAAGCAAAATGTTAATTCTGTATTTCAAATATTCAAGTCCTCAGTAATTTTTGAGTTATTTGTTACTGACAGAAGTAAATTCAAATAAATTACCCGCTAATATTAATGATTTGCTAGTTTCTCCTTATAATTTTGTCAGCTTTTGATTTCTATAAGTTTATGATGTTAAGTGCATACAAGTGCTTTTCTTTATTCCTCTTAGTGATTTTTGCTTCTATTTTATCTGATATTAACATTGCTATACCAGTTTTTCTTCTGATTAGTATTTCATAATTGATCTTTTCCAACCTTTTATTTTCTACCTTTTGTTGGGATTTTACTTTATGGATGTCTTTTATGTAGCGAATAACTCAACTTTTTAAAAAGATGCAATTTGATCATCTCTTTTTTAATGGAAGAGTTTAATCTATCAACATTTATTTGGATTATGTGCATATGTGGACTCATTTCTATTATCTCAGTTTTTGTTTTCTATTTATCATCCTATTCCTTTGCTTCTTTTTTTTTTTTTTGAGACAGAGACTCACTCTGTCGCCCAGGCTGGAGTGCAGTGACGCATAAACTTGGCTCACTGCAACCTCAGCCTCCTGGGTTCAAGAGATTCTCCTGCCTCAGCCTCCCGAGTAGCTGGGATTACAGGCATGTGACACAACACCTGGCTAATTTTTGTATTTTTAGTAGAGACGGGGATTCATCACGTTGACCAGGCTAGTTTCGAACCCCTAACCTCAAGTGATCCACCTGCCTTGGCCTCCCAAAGTGCTAGGATTACAGGCGTAAGCCACCGTACCCAGCCTCCTTTGCTTCTAATTTTCCTACCTCCCATGAATTAATAAAGTATCTACATTTCCCTTTCCCTGCACTGTTGGTTTGAAAACTATAGGCTGCCTCTTAATTATTTAGTTATTTTTTCCTAAGTGTAAAGTCATTCAGTATTTCTGTCCTGACCTCAAAGTTGACACAGACCCTTATCAACTAAACACTCTAGGTCCCTGTATCTTGTCTTTGTTATCTCTAAACGGTTTTTGTCTTCTTAAAGAACAATAATTATTTTTATAGTCATTACCATTGATCACAACACAAATGTGATTTCTTTTAGTAGGGAACAACAGCAGCTGCAGAATACAACTACACTGACCAGCAGACATTGGACGCCATATATGTCAGAGAAACATATTATCTCATTTAATCCTAAGAACAACTCCAAGACATAGTAATATTTTATAGATAATGAAACAGAAGCTTAGAGCTATCTCTAGAAAAGTTAATTAAGCCAAGAACCCAGGATCCGAATCTCATTTCAAATTCCAGGCTGTTAACAACTGTACTCTACTGGCTCCCATACGCTACTCTACAAGGCATAAATAATGAGATCATTGTTATTTAGTGATCCTTGATGCATACGACTTGACATAGAATACCGTGTCACCACCACCACTGCCATCACTATCTCCTCCACCACTTCCATCTCCACCATCACCACGCCATTTGCTGAGAACTTACGAAGATAAGCTATCTCAGGCGCTGGGAATGAGCTTATCTCCTCTCAGAAACAAACCATGCAAGCAGAGATCTTAACTGTCTTGTCCACTGGTGTTATCACTGGTGTCTAGGGCAATGTTGGGCAAAATGGACATTCAATATATATGTCATGAAAGGGTGAAGACAAGGTATCTGTCTTTGAGAGAGCTACAGAAAGCAGAATATATGAAAAAAGGAAAAATAAAACAAGGAGGTAGATGGCAGAGTCAGCTGAGGAGGTGAGGAAGGGGCAGCTGGGAAGGATGCACCAAGGCAAGACACTAAAACCGAATTTTGAATAAAAGGCAGGACTTAGGTTCAAGAGGCCTAAGGGCACTCTGCAGAGATGACATGGGTATGCAGGAACAAAGAACGGGAAGCATATGTGTGGAGCAGTCTGTGCAAAGTGGTGATAGAGTATGAAAAAGGCAGGAGACAGGAGAGAGGTCATATTGCAGAAGGCTTGAATGTCAGAGTCAGGACTCTCAACTTTATCTTGTGGGCACCTGGAAGCCTTCAAAGATTTCAGAAAAATGGGCTGGGTGCAGTGGCTCAGGCCTGTAATCCCAGCACTTTGGGAGGCCAAGGCGGGCAGATCATGAGGTCAGGAAATCTAGACCATCCTGGTCAACATGGTGAAACCCCGTCTCTACTAAAAATACAAAAGAATTAGCTGGGCATGGTGGCAGGCGCCCGTAGTCCCAGCTACTCGGGAGGCTGAAGCAGGGGTATCACTTGAACCTGGGAGGCAGAGGTTGCAGTGAGCCGAGATCGCACCACTGCACTCCAGCCTGGGTGACAGGGCGAGACACCGTCTCAAAAAAAAGAAAAAGATTTCAGAAACATGGTGTAAAGAACTACTTTGGAGATGATTTTTAAAAGTTGTTTCCTGGGCCTACTCATGTATTTCTTTAAGAAGAACCAATTTAGACAGCTTGAAAATTTCCACTTGTTCTATGTTCTAGTTAAGTCTTCTTTTTCTTCAAGAAGAACCAATTTATACTTGATATTTTTCAAAATATTATCTTTCATCTACTTTTTAAAATTGTACATAGTGTGCACCGTGTTCTCATAATTTTTCACTCTCCTATATCTACTTTTAAAGTCTTTCTCTTATTTTTACTTCTCTTATTTTTCTGGCAGAAGTATGTTTATTTTCTTTTTCTGGGTTCCCCTGACCCAAGCTAAATAAGATTTTGAACTTAACTAATTTTATTGCTTGCTTTTCACTTTATATTACTTTTCTTCTTAATTTCCTTAAGTCTGTTTTTCTTAGCTTTGTTTTATGGTTCCTTTTCTAACTTCGTGTGATAAAAGCTTACTTCAGTTATGACAAATATGTGGCTTATTCACCATTCTCAGCATCTTCCCTGTCTGTGGCAGATGCTACTAACCTATCAAAGCACTCTTTTTTGCTGAGCTCAGGGAAGTCCGCACAGGTCTTTCCAAAACAACACTGGGCAATCAGCTGAAGCCAATTTATCTATTGAAGCCAATTTACCATTTGTATCTTAGTTAATTTCTTTTTCGTCTTTCAGTATTTTAGTAATGAAAATGATGAAGATTATGAATTTACCTTTGAGTACATCTTTGACTTCCTCCCTCCCTCCTTCCCTTCCTTGACAGACTACCTTTGAGTATATTTTTGCCTGACTTCCTTCCTCCCTCCCTCGCTTCTTCCCTTCCTTCCTTCTTTTTGTTGAAGAGTCTTGCTCTGTTGCCCAGGCCGGAGTGCAGTGGCGCGATCTTGGCTCACTGCAATCTCCACATCCCCCAGGCTTGAGTGATTCTCGTGCCTCAGCCTCCCGAGTAGCTGGGACCACAGGTGCCATGCCACCACGCCTGGCTAATTTTTGTATATTTTGGTAGAGACGGGGTTCGCCATGTTGGCCTGGTTGGTCTAGAACTGAACTCCTCACCTCCAGTGATCCCCACCTGCCTCGGCTTTCCAAAGTGCTGGGATTACAGGCATGAGCCACTGCGCCCGGCCTTTATATTTAATATCTCATTTTAGTGGAAAGTGGTCTGAGACTGAGGCATGTATGATTTCTACTTTTTGAGGATTTAATTGAAACATTCCAGTTTAGAAAACTATTCCACAGGATCTCTGTAGGGCACAAAGTTATATATCTATTGATTTACTCTTATTAACTGACCCCTTTCTGTCCTTATGTTGAGTCTTATTTGCCTATACTACTGGCTATTATTTCTATTCTCTTTTTGTAGTTTGTTATTTTAGGTTGAATCTGTCTTTTCTCTCATCATTTTCGAAAATCTTTGTATACTTCTTCCTCAAATTTTTGGCATTTGTCTTTTAGTTTGCAAATTCAGTTTTCTGCAGTGGCCAATTTCTATTTACTGTCTTCAGCCCAATTTTTCACTTAGGTAGTTCTCATCTCTGTGCAATCCTCCCTGACTGCAGGCCCCTTGCTCCTTCTATATGATAGCTTTGTCTAGTTCTCCACACAGATGCTCTCTACTCTTACATTTTGTTAAGGATACACATTAGGTATTTTTAAAAATGTTATTATTTCTTGCTTAAACTCATTCCAGAGGTAAGAAGCCTCTGAATCTTCTCCATGAAGACTTCTTTTTTTTTTTTTTGGAGACAGAGTCTCTCTCTGTTGCCCAGGCTGGAGTGCAGTGGTGTGATCTTGGCTCACTGCAATCTCTGCCTCCCAGGTTCAAGCGATTCTCCAGCCTCAGCCTCCTGAGTAACTGGGATTACAGACACACGCCACCACACCTGGCTAATTTTTTGTATTTTTAGCAGAGATGGGGTTTTACCATGTTGGCCAGGGTGGTCTCGAACTCCTGACCTCATGATCTGCCTGCCTCAGCCTCCCAAAGTGCTGGGATTACAGGCATGAGCCACCGTGCCCAACTGAAGCCTTCTTTTAAGCTATACCACCTATTCCCAGGCCCCAAGATTTTCCAGTATTTGCTCATCCTTAAAGAAGGTCTAAATCTGCCAAGGGCTTATATTCATGGAGAAACTGATGTGGATGGATTCTATCAGAGGTTAGCATAAATTCCTGCCAAAATCTTTTAAAAAGGGGTTTTCATACTCAGGTGAAGGAGGAGGGAAGTGAGGGATGGGAAATATCCAGCAATTATATTACAATTTCAACAACCATTTTAACATCCGAGGAGGCAGGCACGAGAAGTCAGATTTTAATTAAAATTATGCCAATAAGAATCAGCAAAGGAAAACCCATCATTCCATGGCTCTCATGTAGCTTTCCTCCCCACTAAGACACACACAATCATGCAGCTTTTGATTAGGTGTGGTTGTAGCACCCATGCCTCTGACTGATATCACTGTCCACACCAAAAGCAACCCCTAGGGCCTCCTAATGCACCACTGAGGTCCAAATGAGGAGGGTTAGTAGAAGACAGACAGTCTAAGTGGCAGAGCTCCTGACTGACACTCACATCCTTTCTACCCTCAGGCCTTGCCCCTCACAGCGAGGGCATATTATTGTCTGTGGTATTCTAGGTTTCCCTTTCATTTCCTAGACTGCACTCTCCCAGAAGACACTATACAAAAGCCCTCCATGTTGTTCTTCCATCCAGTCTTCCTGTGCTGCATCTAACAGAAATTCCCCCAGCACCTCTAATATGAGTGGCATTAATTCTTCCTCCATTTAAGCGGTAAAACTGGTATGGAAAAAGAGAGGAGTGAATGAGTTCCTAAGTGCATACATTGTATTTTCTTCAAAAGCAATATTTTAGGATAATTAATCTGCCATTTGCTGTACAGATAGATGTAGATAGATAGATTGGCAGGGACCTTTGAAATCTGTGATGTACGGGAAGAGTCTGAGGTAAGCACAGCGGGTGAAATGAGTTCCAGTTTGAGCTCAGCCACTGACCACCTGAGTACCTTGTTGTACTCATATCCCCACAACTATGCCTAGATCCCTTTATCTTCTACCACAAACATTTTATAATTACCTACCTTGGAAATGCATAATGTAGAGAATCCTACATTAAGGATGAATATGTTACAGATTCAACTATGCTTCTTGAAACTGCACATAATAAAAGGCTGGCAGAACATGGTTAACCCACAATATGGTATCTTCTATGCTCGCCTCAAGAACTTTTGGACAATTATTAAGTCCTAATTCCTTTGCCCTGAAATCTTCTCACTTTAATGACTCATGTTAAAAAGATAACATTTTTAAGCTGATGTTTATTTTCATATTGTTCTGACATTAATCTCTTAAACATCTGTCATCATATGGCTGACCTCACCAAATGTTCAGGTAACATTAATTGGGATTTGGTGCTACCAGGCTACCCAGTCCTGATGGCTTTCCTCCCTGCTAATCCCTAGCAGCCTTTAACAAACAACCACTGTCCTGGGTGCTGACTCAGAACAGTAGTTACCACCAACTTACACTCAGGTCACCCTGATGAGAATCACCCAAGCCCTGGGTAAAGAAGGTCATCTCAGCTATTTAAGGAAGAGTACTGCAGTTCAGTCTGTGCTTCTTCAACAGTTTTCTTTCTTCAGAGAAGTCTCCCAGGTTACAACAGCTTTGGTCCCACCCTTTCAAATTCATTCAGTCTGAGTTTTGCCCTTGTGCCTGGCAAACTTCAATCTCCTCAGGTTTCTTTCTCCATATTTCCTGGAGAGTATGATTCTGGCTCTGAAAAAAGGTCATTTACAAGGAAGAGACAGTTCAGATGCATGTAGTTGTGTGTAGGCTGTCGTCCTTCTCAGTTCAGCTGACTGCTTGGAAGAAATACCACAAATAGTTTTGAAAGGAGGATCTGAAGCGGGTACTAAATTATGAAGTGTTGCAAACATTGGAGAAGAAAATCAAGAAAGATTATTGGCACTATGAAAATGGTAAAAAAAAAAAAAAAAATCTAAATCATTCCCTTCACAACTGACAAATGAGATTTAGCTAAATGAAATATAAGTGTATGAATTTGAGAACGACAACAAAGAACTGCTGGGACAAGAGAGGCTGAGGAAAATGGCTTGAAAGCATCAGGATTAAAGAGCAAATGTGCTCATAAAAAAGCTTTCAATGGAATAGACAGAAAACAAGTCATTTTGGTTAATTATTCAGTAGGGACACTGGGTTTTGTTTTACAGATGGGAAAATGAAACCTTTAGAGGGAAAGCAACTTGAGTATTATCATAAAGAAATAGGACCCCACTGTTCTGATTCTCAACTCCCTTTGCACCAAAATCCAAGTGACATTCCATCTTTAATGTTCTATTCTTCTCTAAACTCAAAACTCAACCCTCTAGGATGTGGAAACTTTGATGCTCTTGGAAATTGCTTCTATATTTGTCTAATGCCAACTTCTGTGCTAGAAGAAGTTTGAAGTTCAACCCAAAAACACACGGCTTGGCATGGTCCAAAGCTCATTACAATTTCTCATTAGTTGCGTCTCTTGAGGCGACTATGGCATTCCTGAGTGTGACTCAGTATCACCAGTCATAACTGAGGGTTCCTGATTAATCTGAACTGAGCCAGAGTAAAGGCCACAGTAAGATCCAAGCAAATGAAGCAACACATCTTGTAGGAAGAAAGTAAAAAATTTACATGAAAATTTCTTGAAATGCCATCTTGCTACTAAGCATAATAGTACCTAACACTGATTTAGCATGTATTATATACCAGGCACTGTATTTGTGCTTGATATTCATCAATTCATTTATTTATCTTAATAACCCTATGAGGCAGGTACTATTACCATTCCCATTTTAAAATAGGAAACTGAGTCACAGAGACGTTGAGTAACTTGCTATGCTGGCTAGGAACAAGAATTACTTTAGAACAGTGAGAATATATCAACTGATACTCAGGATCCTGATTTCAAGAGCCATGAAAAGTTTCTCTAGATTAAAAAGATTACTTCATCAATCCAAATAAAGCATGGGGTTTAGTTCATAGTAATGTGCCAATGACAGTTTCCTAGTATGGTACATTCCTCAAATGCACCACAGCAATGTCAGATGTTAACAATGGAAAAAATGCTGGGCAAGTGGTAGGTGGGAATTCTTTGTACTACCCTTACAACTTTTCCGTAAATCTAAAATTAATATAAAATACAGTTTGTTTGTTTGTTTGTTTTAAAAAAAACTTTATCAGGATACTTCACAGGGGGAGCTTTTCATTGTTCAGATGAAAAGCCATGCTATTCTTTTTCCTAAAAGTTAGAAGAATATCTGAAAACACTGGGGTCCTTACAATGCTGTACATTTTACACATAAGTGAGAGAACGTTAAAGTCTTTATTAGTACTAACTTAGCTTCAGAGACTTGTCCTAGAGTTTTAAAGGCAAATTGGAAACTATTTCCTGGAACAACGCCTCACAGCATGCCTTTTGATACCTGGATTATATTACTTAAATTCTGAAGAAATCTCTGCTTTTTCTCCCCTTCTGTGCATTTTTGATGTTGAGTTGTTTCCGGTTTTCCCACACTCTTGCCTGTCACAAAGAAGAAACCACAAAAATGCTGCAAAGCAAAGTCTGTCCAAAGAGCTGCAGTTCCATCTCAGGAGGCTGTGGAGTTCTTCCGCCAGCAGTGAGTTCAGGGCAGTAGCAAGCAGTGTCTTCAAACGCCCAGCCCTGCTGCCTGGGCCCACCTCTCCACCAGCTAGCCACACAGGCCACCAAGGGCCCTCTGAGAGTACTGGCAATAATCACAGAATCCACAAGGGGCACACTGGCAAATTCAACATTCACATTTGGCTCAAAAATTTTCCCAGTTAACTATGGGCTTTCCAAATCTGTGAAGGAGAGTGTGGTTTTAGAATGCATATGATGGTGACCAAGGCTTACTGAGTTCTTACCTAGGCTGGGCCTTACTCTATGTACTTCACACATATTAACTCTGTTAACATTTAACAACTGACCTAGGAGGTAGATACTCTTACTGTTTTATTTTCACAAATGGAAACATGAGGAAGCTGAGACTAACAGATTAAGTAACTTGTAACTTGCAGAAGGTGTCAAATTAGTAAAGTGTGACCTGAGGATGTGAATCCAGGCAGTCTGGTTGCAGAGGCTGCACACCTAAGGATTTGACTCTACTCTTTCCAGAGTGAGAAGACACACAGTTTCCTTTCTATTTTGCTGCTGGCATTCAACCACAAACTACAGCCTTTCTAATGCCCCTTCCTACTACTCCAGAGAGTTCTGCAGTCATTACAATGCCAGCTCTTCCCAGAATAGGGCTTGGTACTTAGTGGGCACTGAATAAATATTTGTCGGATAAATGAATAATGGCAGCAATATAATTAACACAGCCACAAGGGATTGTTTTCTACCTAAATCCAGAATTTGATTTACCATCCAAGGAGGAAAAAACAGTAATGACTTTTTCTATGTTCTAGGATTCTTCTCACAACTAACATTGATCTTCTGAAGGACAAATGAATGAGGAGCCTCAATGACAGCAAGAGAAATACACAAATGTCCACTACACAAAAACACAGCAGACAATGCCTGCCTCTTCCAGACATCTCTGAAAGTTCCCCAAGTTTAACCTGAAGAAGGGCTGCTAGAACTAATGCTCTTCACCAATCTATTTCTAGTTCACTGGCTAAAAAGTGGCTGGAGGTAGAGTGAAGGATTTTGATTTACAAAAATTTGATTCAGGAAAGAAAACGTCCTTTTGGTGTAAACGGGTAGACTACAAAAGGTATTAAAAACACCGTTGCTACACAGAGCTTGCTGACTAATGTCAATGAGGTTATATCATCCTCCTAGATGAAATCTCAATCCTAATATCTTCCAATTCAAATGCTTAAAAGTGAACAAACGAAGGGGAAGCAGGGTGTTGAATTTTGTATGAAATTGAAAAGAGCTGATTCTGCAGGGCTTGTCCCTGCCACAGGGTGGTGGCCATCTGCTTGTTTCAGTAGTTCCCGGGGAGATTCTAATCTGTAGCCTGCGCTGAGAACTAGGGTTAGCCTTTATTTCCCAGCAGGTGTTCTTGTTTCCAGTACTTCAGTATGATTGGTCTTGAAGAGTAACAATAAAGAGTCCTATTAGCTTAGAATTGATAAAACTCAGTAGAAATTGAACAGAAAAAAACTTACTTGGAAGCCCTCTGGGATGTTGCCCTTCTGAGCACTTGTTTGTGGTTGGGTGGGGGTTTGGGGACCAGGGAGGCGCAAGAACTTGGAGGTGGTACTGCTTTTTGTGGCAGAGTGGTTGGCTTCTGGCCAATAGCTGTGGCACTGGAAATTCTACAACCTGCACCATTATTCATTGTCCATAAATTGGAGTTAGGTAGTGTCTGGCTGCCAAAGATTGCCTACAAAAAAAAAAAAAAAGAAAGAAAAAAAAATGATCGATGGACATCACCTTCACAACCCATTTACTTTATTAACTAGTCTGTAATCCTGTCAAGGGGCAAAAAGAAAAGGAAAACTGTTAAAGTGTTTTTTTTTTTTTTTTTTAAAGGAAAAACTTCTCTAATGTTGCCAGTGCAGCTCTAGATTCAGAGAAGGGGAATATTCTGAAGCAGAGAGTTGAAATGCTCTTGTTGAAAGTACACTGGGCTAGGAATCAGGGCACCTGGGACACTAAGTGTTGGCCCACATGCGTGAATTAGAAAAGCATTTGATCTCTCATTGAAGTTTCCATAATTGTTAAATTCAACATGTTTCTAATGAATGTCTCTTTCGAGGCGTGAAGTACTAGAAATAGAGCACAGAATAAAACTGTCTTGCAGCTTAACTTGATTCCTGCCCACTTCAAAACTCTGAGCTCCTCTAGAAAGTTTGCAGGCAGGAGGCAAGGGGAGGAGTCAGCATGGCTAGGGCATGGTGAACAAATACAGAAAGATGAGGCTGCCACAACAACCATGAGCCAGGCCTGGTTATAATCTTTAGGGCTAGTTCAGAATTCTAGCCTAGAAACACTTTGTTGACCTAAAGATTAACATAAGATTTTACATTTGAAAGCACTTTCAAAGTAAAATTACTATACAAATGTTTGTTATATGAATACAATCGACACAAGGATATTTTTGCTCAGAGGGTAAGCCTATAAATAAATAAAGACCTAAAAATCACCATCTAAACATCACAAATGCCAACATATATAATTAGGATATAAAAGTATACTTCCTTCAAGTAGACGCTTAAAAAGTTTATACAACTTATCTCATTAAAAGTAGTCTTTTTGTGTCTCAATTTTGTTACTGGTCTTTCAATACTGCTTTCAACATGCATTGTAAAAACTTTAAATGAGAAATAATATTAAGCGAAAAATAACATCATTGACAAAATACCTAGTATTTTTTATTAAAGAAATTTCTGGCAATTGATTTCCATTTGTACATACAACACGTAAAGGACACATGGCGAGGCATGATGAAGTAATATGAGATGCTCTTAGGAAATATTCATCTTCTAGACAGAGTTTGCTAGTATTACTTTTGCCCTTTATGAATTTTATTTTTTCAGATTTAAAAGATGAACTGGGTACCTTTAGTAAAATGTTAACCAACCCTTGTATACGCATGACTTAAAATGTCTCATTTTCAGGAAATGTGTCAAAGGTTCTAGGCTAAGTAGATATGAGAGGGGGGTTCAGGGGTCTTGTGTGGAGTAAATGTGTTTGACTGAAATGCTTGACAAACAACAAAGAGATTTCAGAGTTAAAGGGTCTGAGCATTTTCAATCGGACCAATCTGACTGAGATGTCCCCAACCTGTGTAAACCACTTGAGGGAGAAACTGAAGAGCTGCAATTTTTCTCCATCTCTGATCCACAGAAGAGGAACAAAGACAAAGCCAGGTGCAGTGGCTCACACCTGTAATCCTAGCACTTTGGGAGGCTGAGACATATGGGTCACTTGAGCTCAGGAGTTCGAGACCAGCCTGGGCAACATGGCAAAACCCCGTCTTTACAAAAAATACAAAAATTAGCTACACGTGGTGGCGCATGCCTGTAGTCCCAGCAACTCAAGAGGCTAAGGTGGGAGAATCCTTTGAGCCAGGGAGGTGGAGGTTGCAATGGGTGAAGCACCACTGCATTCCAGCCTCGGTGACAGAGTGAGACCCCATCTCAAAAAAGGGGACGGGGGAGAGGAACAAAGACAGATCCAAGGCTGCAGGCAAAGCCTGGAGGGAAGCACTGTTGAGCGTGTACACATGGGGAGGTTTCCGGATGGTCCAAGAGAATCAAGGAGCCCTGACCCTGCTCATGCAGTCCTCCTCAGGATAAGCAACCAAAGCTTCCGGCAGGAGGCAGCCTTCTGGGACAGGGTCTACAACAAACCCTTTCTTTGCAGTTCCTGTTTCCATATTTGAGGGCCTTAAAATCTGTGTGAGAAACTCAACTGGAAGTAAAGAGGGACACAGGAACAGGCTGCCCCAGGCTTCTATTTTCCCCACTACATCCTAATAATTGAGGTTAGGTGTAAGGAGTGTTTGAAAAGTGCCTCATTCAAGATGGGAAGAGACCAAAAATCAGAGTGAGGGCTGAAGAGTTCCACATTGAGCCATATAAAGAAATTCCCTGGGTGAGTAGTAGAGGAGGGGGAAAAAATGTTGTTAGTTAAGAGCTCTTGGAAATCAAAATGTTCTTTATTAAATTATATATTTAATGTTGTAAGGGAACTGCCATTGAATAGAACATCTATTCAATACATGTTGCCATGGTGACAACTATAATTTTTTTCAAATTCATCATTTTTTCCCCCAAATCTGGAACATGTAAATACAAACGAAATAATGAGTGAAAATAGCAGGTTCAGAACAGTTTTAGTGAGCTCCTATTTTTGTTTTTTTAAAAAGAATACATACACACCATATATATCTATATATATAGATATATATGTACACACACACTCTCTCTCTCTCCTAGTATCTGCACAGAACAATTCTGGAAGGATACACAAAAAACTGGTAGCCTTCAGGGAGAAGAATTGGTTAGCTAGGGGTCAAGGTAGGAGGGAGACTAACTTTTTACCTATGTATCATTTGTATCTTTTGAATTTTACACTATGTGCATATAGTTATTTATTACAAAAATAAACTAATTATTCAAAAGACAAAAGAAGTCTAATTCCAATAACATTTAAGGAAGTAATAAATTATCTGTGACTACAAATCAAGATACTCAAGTGACGCCCAAGTTTTAACCAGCTGGGTATAGGATTCCCATTGGATTGGGCTAAAGAAGTAATTAACTGTTCAGCACTGGCTACAAAAGCAGATTAGGTCATAAGTGAAAGGCAGAGAGACCCAGAGTAAATGGAAAAGACATAGCTTGTGGTCAAATGTACCTCAGCTCAAATGTAGGCTTTGTCACTTAAAAGTGGGTGATCTTTTCAAGTTAACTTCTCAGCTTCAGCTTTCTCATAAGCAGTTAAAATTACTTCACCTTTAGAAGATGAGGAGCTTAATTTAAAAAAAAAATTACTTCATTGGATTTTTGGAAGTCAAATGAAGATCATGTAGGTAACCTTAGCCTAGGCATTCAATAAGAATTTCTTGAAATAAAGCAAAGACCTAGGCAAACAGCAGGCACTCAACAAATGTTCCATTCCTTCCCAAACTTTCACCTAACTCAGTTCTACTGAGAAACTAAAGGATGCAACGACGGGGAAGTCCACCTATCAGGAATCCTTCGTGAATGGTAGTTGCTTATGCATTTCTTCAACATATTTTTCCAGACTTATGACACTCACTAGTTGTGAAAGCAAATTCTTAAAACGAAAACATATGTTTAGGCTCCCCAGATCATATTTACTCAATTCTCTCTGGCAGAAATAATCTTTTCCTCTTCTGAATGCTTAGAAAAATGTATTTGTATGACTCATCACAGTACATTCGACCGTGTATTATAGCCATTTACGTGTGTACTTTTTCTCCGTTCTGGGTGATTCACACTGGAAATGGCTGAATTTATATATGATTAATTTTAGTTTCCCCTACAGTGACTAGTACAAAGATGCTTAATAAATGGAATAAAAAACAAAAACAAAAACCAAAAAAAACCCAACCCCAACTATTCATCCTTGTTTAGCAAAAAACTAAATTCTTACACAACAAAATAGGTAAATGTCTATTTAAATCCAGATGTAATCTTGTAAAAGGACCATTTTCTGGACTTCGAACAGTGCCTAGGGTGTTGTTTGTGTCCATCTCATACTCAACCACAACATACGTTAGCCCTTCTGCAGACCTCCAACAAAAACCACTTCACACCTTCCGAAACGCAAAATTTGTGGTAGGACCTTAGATACTGACGTTTTATATAAGACTAGTTTTCACTTCAAACGATAAAATAAAATAATGTAGAAGAACTTACTGCCTAGGAAACTGCTACTTGCCTGGATACAATTGCTTCTTCCTTTCTTCTTAATATTACTACTCTGATTTTGTTTGGATCATAATGTTTGTCCAGCTAAAGAAAACATATTTCTAAATCTCTCTTTTACCTAGGGATAACACATGATCTATGTTCTGGACAATGAGATGGAAACAGCAGTTTCTGGTTTTGGGGAAACAGAAGTTTTTGGGAAAGCTCTTTAAAAGGCAGACTCGGCCGGTGCACATCTTGTGTCCTTCCATGTTCCCTGTTCTTCCCACCTAGAACACGGATATCTAGCAAGAGGTGGACAGGCATAGGGTGAAAGTTACTTGCTAAGGATTGCAGAGAATAAAGACAGAAGGAGCATGGGTTTCTGATGGCACCATGAAGTCTGCAAGAGCCTATTTCTAGATTTCTGACTATGTGGGAAAAAAGCCCCTCTAACTTAATTAAACTATTGGTGGGAGAGAGGGTTCTGTTACAAGCAGTCAAACGGAATCTTAACTGATACTAGAAATAATTCTCAATCTACCACAGATTCAAGCTTGCCTAAGCCTCAATACAACAAACATGTACTGCATCTCAGAAGGCAGATACTCTTTCCAAATACAGTAAAAGGCCTCTAGGTTGTGACTTGTGGTTTGGTGATTATACTGTAAGACACTGAAAGGATAATGAAATGATTATAATTGCATACCATCTGAAACTCCAAAGAGTCAGTAATGTAGACAAGTCCCCAGGTATTTCACCAAAGCCAGGGCTAAGTGGGATGGGATTAAAGCAATCAAATCTGATAAGAAGAAACCCAGGAACACACTCAGGCAATGTTAAAAGCAGACATATAAATGGTTGTGTGTAAACTAGTGGCAGAAATCAGCCTCTCCAGCACCCCGAGAGCCCTGTACTGGCCCCAATCCTACAGCCCCACCAACTGAATTGCTCCATCATGTGAATTGTTCTGTCCTGATATTCATTCATAAAAGGGCAGAAGAATTATATGAAGTTCTCTCTAATAATGTGTAAGAAACATGAGGTTTCAATACACAATATTAACAACACAGGCATAGGAGCTGCACCATCATTAGTCAATGTCCTGGGAATGAGAAAGCTGTGTAAGCACTGGCCTCCACTCAAGACCTAGTCAACATACACTCAGCATATACATGACTCTTGCTTCTTTGCTGGGTGTGGGAAACAGCCACGCTACAGCAAGAAGACTCAGAGAAAAACCACAGTTTGAGGGTTGGCTTGGCCCCAGGCAAAAGACTGGAAAGGCCCTCCTTCTCCCACAACAGAAGGGTGCTCATGGGTGGGAAGGGAAAATTTCTGATGGACAGAACACAGACTGCAACTTGGAAGGTTCCGGGGAAGCAAGATCTGGGCTCTCTTACTAGAAAGATAATAGCGTTCAGAGATTAAATTCTGGGAGGATTTTTTTTTTTAATTCCTTCCAGAAAAACACTCCTTTTAGCCTTCACTCAGGCTTCTTCGTGATAGAGCAGAGCTGGATGCTTCTTCGTAGTGAAATAATTCTGTAAATTCATATTTTTGAGAATGAAGGGGGATAAAGTAGGCAAATGCTACTCTCTATTTGTGTAGGTTAACGTCTCTTTGTGACCCTTTTACTCTAATTTCAGATGAGCAAACATTTCTATGCAGTATTCTCCCCACGGTAGATTGTGTCCCAATTTGGATAAAATTCTCATGACATATACAAAGACACTTCTTGTCTGTTTCTCTCTGGAAGAAAACAGAGATGGTACATTTTCTTGAGCATGTAAGTTACTAATCACTCACCTTCCTACAATCAGGCCAAGACTGTTCAGAGCAAAGAACACATCCCGACTTTTATGCAACCCTGTGATGCTGTAAAAACCTTAGGGCCAAGGTGAGAGTGAGAGTAACTGTTTCTATTTTGGCAAAAGTAAGCTTCCAAAAGGCCTTTGTCTCACACTGTATGGACTTCTTGGCTGTCTTCCATTCACAATGTTTGTCAGCTGGGACAAGACTGGGGGCTGAGCAAGAGAAACAGTGCAACTTTTCTGGTGCTGTTATAAAGCACTGGGCAGTACTATGACCCCAATAGGAATGGGGCAGCAATCCAGAAGTTGCTACTCTTCATATAGAGAGACCAAGCACACAAATACCTAAGACAGGACATGGAACTGTCAAAGACGTTGAAAGCCTTCCAACATATCCTCTCATTTCTAAAACCAATTACAAAGCTCCCCCTCCTTTAGTGAGTAGGAAAGGAGGTTCTTACTACCTCAAGTGACCTACTCTTAAGGATATAAAGACAGATGCTTACCTGGACAGAAAAATTTCAAAACTATTATTCACTAACCAACTGAGATCAGTGTGATTCTTCAGAGAGTCCCTAAACTAACTGTACTTGCCAACATTTAAGAAACAATGAAGATAATTACAACTAGATATTCAAATATACTCAAAACTGAGCTTGGACTGGTGTGTGACATGACCAGCATAGTGTAGCTATGACACAGCTGGCTAAGACTAGGGTTGTAGTTCATGACCACAAAAGCCAGTGAAACCAAATTGCCCTAAGACATCACATGGGTGACCTTCCCTCATTAGCAGCCACACCTTCATCTAGCCGCAAAACCAGTCAGACAGTGATTGATGTTCTGATGCAAATTCAGACTCAGATGACCATATACACTCTACTTTGCTTTACATTTCTTTCGTATCTCCTTCAATGCCCAGCACTGTTTGGTCACACACACACACATACAAAGGCTGGCAGACTGACGTTTTTCTTTTTGAAACAAATTTCTTTAATAAATGTTCATTAGAAGTGTTAAAAATGATTTATAATTCTGCTCTCAGAGA
Organism: Piliocolobus tephrosceles; assembly: GCF_002776525.5. NCBI lineage: Eukaryota > Metazoa > Chordata > Mammalia > Primates > Cercopithecidae > Piliocolobus > Piliocolobus tephrosceles. The sequence goes on from NC_045439.1 coordinate 30,654,596, forward strand.
TAACCTGTTAACATTTAGATGTTTTTCTATGTATATACAAACGTATTTTCTATGTGTATGTATGTTTTTCTGTGTGCTGACAAAAAAATGGAATCATATGACACCTGATGTTTTGGAGCCTATTTTTATTTCATTCAAATACCTATTCTGAGCATTTTTCCCTAAATAAAGGTAGACCTAGACTGCTGCTTTTAATGGCATTTTTCCTAGTATGATTTATTATACTTAACCAATCATCAATGCTATAAATTGACACACTGAGGTACATCTATATTTGAAGCTATGGAAATATGTAAATGTGTTCACAGTGATTTTTCTTTTTTTTTTCTGAGATGGAGTCTCACTCTGTCACCAGGCTGAAGTGCAATGGCGGCGCGATCTTGGCTCACTGCAACCTCCAAGTCCCCAGTTCAAGCAATTCTCCTGCCTCAGCCTCCCAAGTAGCTGGGATTACAGGCATGCGCCACTATGCCCAGCTAATTTTTGTATTTTTTTTTTAGTAGAGACGGGGTTTCACCGTGTTGGCCACGATGGTCTCGAACTCCTGACTTTGTGATCTGTCCGCCTTGGCCTTCCAAAGTGCTGGGATTACAGGCGTGAGCCACCACACCTGGCCCACAATAGATTTTTGAGTTTAAAAAAAATAAAAATAGGCCGGGCGTGGTGGCTCACGCCTGTAATCCCAGCACTTTGGGAGGCTGAGGCAGGTGGATCACGAGGTCAGGAGATCAAGACCATTCTGGCTAATACAGTGAAATCCTGTTTCTACTAAAAATACAAAAAATTAGCCAGGCATTGTGGTGGGCACCTGTAGTCCCGGTTACTTGGGAGGCTGAGGCAGGAGAGTGGTGTGAACCCGGGAGGCGGAGCTTTCAATGAGCTGAGATCGCGCCACTACACTCCAGCCTGGGTGACAGAGTGAGACTCTGTCTCAAAAAAAAAAAAATTGCCCCCCATATCTTTTTATTTTTTTCTCTTTTTTTCCACAAATAGAAAAGCACCCCCAAAATCTTACAGTTCCATTTTGAAACACCATGTGTATGTGTGCGCACACACACACACAGAGGCATATATACACACACAATCAGGTTATTACCAATTTATTTTGCTTTTTAAGAATAGTGTTGTGATAAACATCATTTTAGCTATACCTTTTCACATATGCTGGATCATTTCCTTAAAATAATTTCCTTAAAGTAGAATAGCTAGATCAGAAATCTCTTTATTCTTCTGTTTCAAAACTTTTTCATATATATTCCCAAATTGCTCTCAGAAAAGGTTGTACCAATTTATATTTCATCAGTATGTTTGAATCAATTTATTTATCATTCCTTTGATTACTATGAGAAAAACAGCTTGCACCTGATGAAAAGCTAGCTCACAATTGATGCTAATGCTGTTTCTTGTCCTATTTACGTTTGTAAGATATTTATGCCTTTGGACAAACATGTCAATAATCTACACAGATATTATTCTAAAGAATAACCATTTAGGCCAGGCGTGGTGGCCCACACCTGTAATTCCAACACTTTGGGAGGCTGAGGCGGGCGGATCACTAAGTCAGGAGATCGAGACCATCCTGGCTAACACAGCGAAACCCCGTCTCTACTAAGTAATACAAAAAATTAGCTGGGTGTGGTGGCGTGTGCCTGTAGTCCCAACTATGCAGGAGGCTGAGGCAGGAGAATGGTGTGAACTCGGGAGGCGTAGCTTGCAGTGAGCCCAGATTGAGCCACTGCACTCCAGTCTGGGCAACAGAGTAAGACTCCGTCTTAAAAAAAAAAAAAATTTAACCCTGGTATTAATCATTCTTTTTATTCTTTCTTCTCATAGCTCTCTCTAGTAATTCTGAACAAATTAATTTGCATACCATATTTAATTGTTCAAGTATTAGTTTTAAAAATGTGTAGCTAATTAATACTTAATGAGCCTTGAGCTTCTCCTAAAACACTTCTTTAATATCATTTTAATCAATTTCTGTTTCTGGCATGGGAGGTTTAAGTAAAACCCCCAAGTTGAAATCATAATGCTATGTATATTTACAGTTAAAAATAATACGTAAGAGATATTTGCATATCCATGTTCATTGATGTATTATTCACAATAGCCAAGATGTAAAAGGAGCCTAAATGTCCATCAACGAATGAATGGAAAAAGAAAATGTGTTATGTAGTACCCACAAAAATTAAAAATAAAAAAGTAAAAAAAGAGAAAACGTGGTATGTATATGTGTATACACACACAATGAAATGTTATTCAGCCTTAAAAAAGAAGGGAATCCTGTCATACACTACAACACGGGTGAATCTTGAAGACATTATGCTAAGTAAAATAACCTAATCACAAAATCATTCCACTTAGCATGAGGTAGTGAAGCTCACAGAAAGTAGAATGGTGATTGTCAGAGGCTGGATGGGAAAGAGGAAAACAGGGAGTTGTTCAACGAGTACGGTTTCAGTCATGCGACATAAAAAAGATCTGGAGATCTGTGGTACAGTATGCATGCAGTTAACAATACTGTACTGTATACATAAAAATGGTTAAGAGGGTACATTTATATGTTTTCTACCTAAATGAAAAAAAAAAAGGTGATACACAATTAATTATAAGAGCAACAAACTTTTGACTTTTTTTTTTGAGATGGAGTTTTGCCCTTGTTGTCCAAGCTGGAGTGCAATGGCCGCAATCTTGGCTCACCGCAACCTCCGCCTCCCAAGTTCAAGTGATTCTCCTGCCTCAGCCTTCTGAGTAGCTGGGATTTTACAGGCATGCACCACCACACCCGGCTAATTTTTTGTATTTTTAGTAGAGACGGGGTTTCTCCATGTTGGTCAGGCTGGTCTTGAACTCCCGACCTCAGGTGATTCGCCCGTCTCAGCCTCCCAAAGTGCTGAGATTGCAGGTGTGAGCCACCACACCTGGCCTTTTATTGACCTTTTACCATGGGTCTGGCATTGCTTTAAGTGCTTTATCTTATCTCATTTATCCCTCCCAATCATATGACCTGTGTCTCCTCATCATCACCATTTACAGAAGAAGAAACCAAGGCACACAACATGTTAGGATATTTGTTCATAACTGAAGAGGTACTGAGTAGTAAGCTGGGATTCAAACCCACGGAGTATGATTTAAGAACCTCGCTATACTATGCTGCCTTTCTTATTTATGTTATGGTGATTCCCTTTTAAAGCAAACATATCTAAAGCAAATTTATTTAAATCATATCTCTTTTCTAAAGAAACCTAGCAATGTGTCCAGTTGCCACCAGATGTATATAAAGGACAAATTTCATTCACCTTGCTCCAAGATCATTCTCTTTCTTGAGGAGGAAAGGAAAGGCTGAAAAAATATGACTGTCTGTAAGCAAATATTTGTCACTTATTGTGAAAGTGGAAGTGTGAGTATGTAGAAAGACAACTTCAAAGGATCAGCCATGACCCCAGATAGAAAGCTCAACTGGCTAAAGAAAGATAGTTCTGCTTCATTTTCAATTGTGTGTTTTATCTTTCATTTGTTAGTACTTATAATAAATTATTTGTATATCGGGCCTCGTTTTCCTAATGTGTCTGTATCCTACGTGTCCTGATTACTAAAATGAAATAATTAGTCAAAGGCAATCTCTAAGTTTCCTTTACAACTTTGAGGTTATAAACATCTAACTTGTCTCTGTCTTCAAATGTATGATTTGTTTTGTTTGGCCCAGGATCTCACATGGTTGGTCTACTGTGCATATCTTGCACAGACCTTACTGTCATGTATCACTAAGTACTTTTCCCCTGGCTGCCACCATTTCAGATGGATAGATTGAAGTCTTTCATCATCTCACACAAAGTTACTGCTGGGAGTCCCTCATATACCTACAGACAAACAGAAACAAACCACAGGCCAAGGAGTGAGGGAAGAGAATGAAACTGGTCACCAGACAGCTGCAGCAAATTCACAGGATCACATTGCACAACAAACAAGATGAATCCTGAGCAGTTAGTATGTGAACAGTTGCCTCTTCATACCTACAACTAAGCAGAGTTCTGAATCTTAATTGATTACACTGACCCCCCTTTTTTTTTTTTAAAGATTTGTGTATACGAGAGTATATAGCAGTGCAGCAGCAATAATGCTGGAATGTCTTATCTGACTGGTAAGTGTGTAAACGAAAAAGAAAATGAAGAATCAATTCTGTCGTTGGGGAGGACGGTAGAGTGGAAAGGGGCTTTGGAAGTCCTCTGACCTGGTATGAATATTATCTCCACAATATTCACAATTGTGTGATCTTGGCTCAGTTACTCAAACTCTTTGAACATAGATTTCCTCATCAGTGGAATGGAGGTAAGACTACATCTGGTGCACAGGAAGCATTCACTGTATGTTCTTTTTCCTCTAAGATTCCAGAAGAATATTCCCCTTGCAGCAGCTTAGAAAGCAACATCATGATAACCAGGGGACTTATGTTACTATCAGTAATAAGTTAACACAATGAACGAAAGTCAGTATTGAATAATACACTAAGATCAGACTTATATGGTACTGAAAAAGCAAGCACAGGCCGGGGGCGGTGGCTCATGCCTGTAATCCCAGCACTTTGGGAGGCCGAGGTGGGCGGATCATGAGGTCAGGAGATCGAGACCATCCTGGCTAACACGGTGAGACCTCGTCTCTACTAAAAATACAAAAAATTAGCTGGGCATGGTGGCGGGCGCCTGTAGTCCCAGCTACTGGGGAGGCTGAGGCAGGAGAATGGCATGAACCGGGGAGGCAGAGCTTGCAGTGCACAGAGATCACGCTACTGTACTCCAGTCTGGGCGACAGAGCAAGACTCTGTCTCAAAAAAAAAAGAAAAAGAAAAAGAAAAAGCAAGCATAATATGAATTAAGCAAACATGTCATCTGTGGTAGTCACATTTGAAGACACCTGTCACGTTTCCTGGTGGTCTTCTGAAAAACACCCATAGAAATAAAATTAAAATGGTATTACCAGTAACAGTGTTGAAAGGACAAAATAATAATTAGAAAATTCATTCCTATATTATTAATAACACAGAATTAATAATAACCCATACAAGTGCTCCTAATATCCAAACCTCTAGAACAAATGTCAGGATACTGACATGGATTGTTAGGTGCTAATCCTATTACTTAATAAAAGTACAAGGGAGGGTAAAGTATGGGCATTTCCAAGATTGTTAAGCCCAAGAACATCTTAGTAAGATATTTCTTTCATTAAGAATTGAGGTAATTGGGATAACATCTAGGCCTAAGTTCAGGAAAACTTTTGAGATGGTGCTTACGAATAGGAGACTAATGAAGACACCTGAGAAGAACTTTTCAAACATAGTTTCATGGAAGTCAATAAATACTTGTTGGCTAGGTATGGTGGCTCACGCCTGTAATTCCAGCACTTTGGGAGGCCGAGATGGGTGGATCACAAGGTCAGGAGTTCAAGACTAGCCTGGCCACTATGGTGAAAACCCTATCTCTACTAAAAATACAAAAATTAGCCTGGCGTGGTGGCGTGTGCCTGTAGTCCCAGCTACTCAGGAGGCTGAGGCAGGAGAATCGCTTGAACCTGGGAGGCAGAGGCTGCAGTGAGCCAAGACTGCGCCACTGTACTCCAGCCTGGGCAACAGAGTGAGACTCCATAACAACAACAACAAAAAAAAGTACTTGTTGAATGTATAAATTGCAAGTTAAAATTTATGTAATAGTACTTATAGTTGCTGTTTATTGAATGCCTTATTAAGTAGGAGGTAGCATATAGCATAATAGCCAGGAGCTTTGATGCTGCAGGCTGACAGACCTGGGTTCAAATCCCAGTTCTACCAGTTATTATTTATGTGACATTGAGAAAGTTACATAAATGATACTATGCTTTTTCATCTGTGAAATGAGGCTAATAAGAGGGCAGCTTTTGTAAAGATCCACTGAGATAATAAAAAAAAATGGCCACTTTGGTGCTTGACATATGGTAATATCAATATCACATCCTGAGAACTACAATCATGATAACACACAGGTATATATCATCACCTCCAAATTAGAGATAAGGAAAATGAGGTTCTAAAAGTTTGAATAACCTGAGTCATGGACTAGACAGGGCCAAGACTTAAGCTGTGGGTTATCTGACTCCAAAGCCTATCAAGAGTGGCCTATTTCCAAAACAACTGAATGCAGTATTATTGCATGTATTTTCTATGTATTTTCATTAAATAAGAATGAAAGAGTTTGGCTTGGTAAAACCTACTAAATCAAGTAGTCCTAGGAAAATCAATAAAACTAAAAGCTAGACACTAAGTATGAGTTCCTGCTAAAAGTCAAGTGGAAAAATAAAATAGAACAAAAGAACCAACCAACCAAACAAAAAAAACAAAGAAGCAATAGGTTATGACATTAAGCTCTGGAGTCAATATGCTCCGGAACTTACACACACACACACACACACACACACACACACACACACACACACACACACACACTCCTCCCCTCTCATGCCCCCAGTCCAATCTTCCTCTCTGATATACCATTATAAAGATGTATCAAGACACCTCCTGCATGGCTAGACTGTTCGCCTGCTCTTTGTGCCATACTGAGGAGCTAGCATGTTATTGCCAGCTGCTTGGAAAAAGACAGAGTGCCTGCTGAATTTCTCTTTCTTTCCCCTCCTCCACAACACAAACATACAGCAGCTGAAGGCTTGGCGAAACAGAATTCATTCCTGCAGGAGGAGGCAGAATTTTTTTAGACACATGCAATGAACTTTTAAGAGCAAAATAACAAGACATGGTTCGGTTTACACGGGAATCCTTTCCACACCTGTGGGATTGCACACATACACACATAGCATTAGCAAAAAGCTTGTTACACACTGCAGTCAAGATGTTACCAGCAAACTGAAAGACCTCTTGATGTGAACACTGAGTTGCTCCCAGTCCTGTTATAGGAACATTAGTTTCTGCTAGGATTATTGAAGCCAGATTAGTTTGGTAAACTTGGGCATGGTGGGAAGCGAGAAGTAAAGAACAGATGGGGCAGAAGGATGAGAGAAACTTAGGATGCACCGTTTTCTCCTACCTTGAGTTATTTACTAATGTTGAAAATTAAGTCTACTAAAAATTGAAGGGGTTTGGAAAAAGACCGGAACCAGTGAAAAATTAAGATGTATTTAAAATCTCTCCTTTCTCCAATTATTGTTAAAGGAAACTTCGGCAATTCTGTGTTGGCCGTCAAAATGTCCTTAATTTTTCTGCTTTTGGGGCTCCTTTTCACTGTGGATGAGGCAGAGAAGAGAGTGGGAGGGAAGGAAACAGGGAGTGGGTTGGGAGCAGAAGTTTAACAAAGGATCACTTTAACAGAAACTACTGAGTAATCGCTCTGTCCTGCGCCAAGAATAACATCAGCTCAATGTCTGCAATTAGAATCAGGTCAGTCGGGCCTCACAGCCGGTGCAGCCCTCCTTACAGACCCCAGCATGGAGAGCTACTCATGCTGATGTCACCAGTAGTCACTGTTGCCCAAGAAAGTCCCCGACTCAGCTGAAAGAAAAGTGTTTTTTGCCTTCTCCTTCAGGGGCAGGAAGCCAGCAGGAGAAGGAAGACGGAATTAGACAGAAGACATGTATTGGGCTGTATCAATCTGTAACAGATTTGTTTGACCTTTCCTAACTCTCGAGATTCTGTACTTCCTGCAACCATCCTGAAATTCTTCTTTTTTTTTTTTTTTTGAGACAGAGTCTCAATCTGTCACCCAGGCTGCAGTGCAGTGGCACAATCTTGGCTCACTGCAACCTCCGCCTCCCGGGTTCAAGTGATTCTCCTGCCTCAGCCTCCTGAGCAGCTGGGATTATAGGCATGTGCCACCATGCCCGGCTAATTTTTGTATTTTTAGTAGAGACGGGGTTTCACCATACTGGTCAGACTGGTCTCGAACTCCTGACCTTGTGATCCACCCACCTCGGCCTCCCAAAGTGCTGGGATTACAGGCCTGAGCCGCCACGCCTGGCCCTGAAATTCATTTTTAAATGAGTTAATGTGTACAGAGAACCTGGAATAGTGCTTGGAACACAGCAAGTGCTGAAGTGGTGGCCATTATTATTAAAACAAAAAGGGAGAACTCTGCCTATTCATTAGGTTATTCCAAACCTAATGAATCAGAAATGGGATGGAGGAACAATAGTTTTAACAAGCGCTTCAAATGGTTCTGTAACTCTAGTCTGGGGGTCTGCACACTAGGACCTACAGGCTGTTGCCTGTTTTTGTACACAAAGTTTTGTTGAAAGACAGCCACACTCATTCATTTACATATTGTTTATGGCTGTTTTCACTCTACCATGGCAGAGCTGAGTAGTTGCAACAGAGACGCTATAGCCTGCAAAGCCTAAAATATTTACTATCTGGCTATTTACAGAAAAAGTTTGCTGACCTCTGCTCTGACTTAAAACAATGTTTTTCAAACTGCTGGTTTTACCATCAGTATGTAAAAGCTCAATTTTGTCTTATTTTGTTTATTATGCCTTCTATCATATGGACTGGATCACACCAATTTTCTTATATCTCTTCCCGAAAACTTCTGACATTGGCTCTGGGTGACTTTCCTCTCTCACTCCCATGTCACAGGATCAGTCTTTTGCAGGGGTGGATTAAGTGTATGACAACTGCTAGATTTATGAGTGCAGTGCTATACTGAGATGAAGATCAAAGCTCATTCCCTGTGAATACTGAGAGATGTCCATTTCCAAACTCACATCCTGAATCAGAGTTTAAGCAGAAATTAACACCTTCAATAAGCTGGATATCTAAGTGTTCTGATTGGAGGGCGAAAAGAATGGAGAACTTCCTATGTATACAATGAGAGAAAGGCTGCATGAACTTTTCCCAGACATTAATAGGAGATTACTATGTTAAAGGTGCTGTTCATAAACATAATATAATATGATATAATATAAATACAAGGCCTCCTTTAACATCCTGTTCCATAAACAGGCCTCTTTTATGGATGAATGTTAGGTAAATCAGATTTCAATTCTATCCACTGCTTTCAAACAGGCAGTTAATCACACTGTTAGTTACACCAAAGGCTCCCTACACTTTAGAAAAAGGAATCCAAAGTGCAAGGAGTTCATTAGAAAAGTACCGTTGCTATCTAAAGGGTGACCCAAGGACAGAAATACAGAATACTGAGAATGTAAACCATGCTTCAATCAACAATTCAGTGACAATTATAACCGCCAGATCCAGTACAGCTAAGCTACAAAGGCATAACATCTAGTAGGGTTTTGCTTCCACTGTGGAATGATTCTAAGTACCCTCTGAAATAAAGTGCTCTAAGTTTCTACATATTCTTCCTGTTAGAATATTTGATATCTTATTTGTTATTTTATTAGTTATAAACTCTTGAAGCTAATGGAATTTAGTTACTTTAGCTCTCTCCGATAGTCCCAGAAACTTCACCCTTACTCATTTTTCCCTAAATCAGCTGTGGTTTAGAAAAACAGGTTTGGGGTGTGGAGGAGAAGAAATAAAATAATGTTATACACATATATACAATTATGATGAATGATTTTCTGTCTGCTCTCCAGGAGAACGAGAGAACTCCCTTCTTGGGAGTTCTGCCTCCTCCCTAAAACAGATATTCTGACAGATTCTGAAAGACATAATTTCCATATACTTCATAATTCAGTGAAACTAAACCAGTATAATCCTCAGTGAAAAGAAATTCCACACAAGAACAGTAGTACAGTACTTTGAATTTTCAAAGGAATGTGAGTTGCTGGAAGCTAATCAAAAGTATGAGAAGGACTTAAAGATGAAGCAGTTTCTAAAAGTGAAAATCAACAAAACTGCCTCTCCTTCCCCAGTCATCCTCCATTTCAAGGTATTGAAGCATGGTTTAAAGGGTACCAACTGTCTAGATTCATTAGAGCCAGAGATTTTTTTTTTCTAACTTTTATTTTAGGCTCAGGGACACATGTTCAGGTTTGTTATAAAGGTAAATGGCGTGTTGCAGGGGTTTGGTGCACAAATTATTTTGTCACCCAGGTAATGAGCCAAGGACCTGATAAGTAGTTTTTTGATCCTCAGCCTATACAGTGATACTTCCCCTATCCAGTATCTGATTAAGTTGGCATTCTCAAGTACTCTGAATGACAGGGAGTTTAAAGCTTAAAAAGCTTTAAGAAATTTAAGAACGCAGATTAAAAAACAACAACAACAACAACGAAGACACACATTTGTATCTGGAATTGTGAAAATGTAAACTGGCTTAAATGCTTCTGCTATCCCCAAGATTTTCCAAATGAAGAAAATTTTACATGATAGGAAGTGATGTGGTGATTACAATGAGATGCTATACTCTTATGCTTTCCAGATTAAGAAATCTTATTTTTCTCCAGTAAAAATGGTCTAAAGAACTACTTTGCAAACGCCGGCACTTACAATTTCTCAATTATGATGAATTAACATAATGTACAGAGTACTCTATCTCAGGTAAAGATGATCAAGTGATGAACTATGTTGAAATAATAAAATGACATTTTATTATGGGTGGTAGTTGAAAAGATAAGACAGAATATAATAATAATTGTTCTACTTAGAGGAAAAAACCTTTGGGAAATGCTGCTTTAGTCTTTGAGTAAATAATAATATTGCACAAACTCATGCACACTATGTACTACATTTTTATAAGAAAAAAATGATCAGGAGATCAAACTGATAAAAAGTTATTTCTTCACATAACCAAATGTCAGAAAAGCTTATAGAATCAGTACTAATTCATTCCAATAACTCCAACTGTAGAACACAGTAACTATTCTTTTTTTTCTTTTTTTTTTTGAGATGGAGTCTCGCTCTGTCGCCCAGGCTGGAGTGCAGTGGCACGATCTCCACTCACTGCAAGCTCCGCCTTCCGGGTTCACGCCATTCTCCTGCCTCAGCCTCCCATGTAGCTGGGACTACAGGCTCCCGCCACTGCGCCCAGCTAATTTTTGTATTTTTAGTAGAGACGGGGTTTCACCGTGTTAGCCAGGATGGTCTCGATCTCCTGATCTCATGATCCGCCCGTCTCAGCCTCCCAAAGTGCTGGGATTACAGGCGTGAGCCACCGCGCCCGGCCCACAGTAACTATTCTAATGATGATCCTGAGTCACCAAGAAAAATTTAAATCCTGAAGTTTTGGTGAGGTCATCCTTTCTCTACAATTGGGGCCATACTAATATATTAGTGCTATATACTTATATAGCTCCCTCATTCACGAGTTTCTGGCATTTTATAGACAGTGAGTAGCAAATCAACATCTCCCTACACATAAGTTCCACAACAGCGAGGAGTTTTGTGTGTACAGTCACCTTATAGCCCCACTGTTTAAACATTGCCTAGTACACAATAGATACACAGTCAACATTTGTTGAATGAAGAGCTATCATTTACAGATGACCTGCATGCTAACATACGTCCATTTCCATTTTCCAGAAGAACTTGCAGCTTATTTATTCCTTGAAAATCTTGTTAGATAATGAGTAATATCGCATATGTATGCCAAGTATATGAAGGCAAGAAAGTAGAACACTTAGAAATAAAGATGCTTAAAATGCTAGCTTTCAGGTATCTTAGAATCAGACCCCATGGGAGGTTACTAAACTAAGAGCATACAACAGAAAGGGTAAACACCACAATAGAGATTTTTGTATAGGAGCATTCAAATGGAAAAAAACAAAACAAAACACATGTCAAACACTGGTTAAGCATCACTTTCAGGCAAAGCCAGTGTTATGGCTCCAGAACATTTTTTCCCCAAGAGTAGACTCCCCATGAGCTGTCCAAGCCAGGGTGGCATGGGGTTGGAAAACTAATCCTACATTTCTCATTCATTCACTTTTTTTTTTTTTTTTTTTAACCAACAGCAGGAAGATGGTAACACATGGAAAAGACTTATCTTGAATTACCTGGTGCCGGGCTCGACTCTGGTCCAGGAGCTGCCGGGACTGAAGTTTTTGTTGTTCAAGTTGCTGCAGGGCAAAATGGAGCTGATAGCTGCCTGCTGTGGGGTGATACTTGTGCTGGGGGACCACCCCTGTAGCCTTGCTGTACACGTTGTTTTCTACCTCTCCTTCCCAGGCAAACCCACCTGTCTGGAGGCTCCTGAAGAGAAAAGCAAGCAGGTTTCTTAGAGTGAGTGGTTGTATGAACAATCTAGAGGAAAGGAGAGAAATGTCTTGGGTATTTTTCCTGTATGGAACCAAGCACAGTTTGGAATTACAAACCTACTTGTGTGATATTATCTGACTCCTCCACTAAACCGTAGCTCCATGATGACAAGGACAGGGTCCTTGTTTTGCACTCTGTTCTTTTCCTAGCACGTATCATAAGGCCTGGCACACGGTCAATTGTACAATAAATATTTGCTGGATGTAAAACAACTGCAATAGCAATTTCATTCCCCTGTGATCGCCAGAAGACCTACAAGAAGAGTCCAGAGAGTTTCCAACGCAGGATAGGGGCTGACTTAAGGCAGGAACAGACGCATGATCACGATCATCTTCTCTAACATCAACTTCAAAAGGAAAAGGGTTCATCACAGAGAATTCTTGCTTTTTCTCAATCACGCATCAGTTAAATATCTAAATATATTTTAGAAGCTGTTTATATTTGAGCTTATGTCCCTATCACTGGGTAATATAAATGGTGTGGAAGACACTTTTTTTTCATTATTCCAAATTTACCTCATATGGTCCCCACTGAGGCTGATAATTTGTACACCTGAGGAAGGCAAAGGTCACAATAATCAGTACCTATGCTATATTATAGTATTTGTTAAATACTTTGACTATCTTCCTTGCCCAAATTACTTATTTATTTAGAGACAGAGTCTCAATCTGTAGCCCAGGATGGAGTGCAGTGGTGAAATCACAGCTCACTGCAGCCTCAACCTCCCCATGCTCAGGTGATCCTCAGCCTCCTGAGAAGCTGGGATTCTAGGTGCATGCCACCATGCCTGGCTAATTTTTGTATTTTTTTGTAGAGATGGGGGGGTTTCACTACATTGCCTTGACTGGTCTCGAACTCCTGGGCTCAAGCGATCTGCCCACCTCAGCCTCCCAAAGTGCTTGGACTGCAGGCGTGAGCCACTGCACCCAGCCCCAAATTCTAGATTCTGGTGACCATGTCTGTGTAGTTCCTAGCAGAAGTCTTTACAACTATAGCCTCCTACATTTCCCCTCTCAGATCATTTTTCCCAGTAGAAAAGACCCCATACATACCACTTCATTCTCATTTGGCTGGCTATCATTAAAACAAAACACCTGAAGATAACAAGGGCTGCTGAGGATGTGGAAAAACTGGAACCCTTGTGCAATGCTGGTGGGAAAGTAAAATGGTACAGCTACTGTGGAAAACTTTAGGGATTCCTCAAAAAGTGAAACCCAAAATAACCAGATGATCCAGCAATTTTTCTTGTAGATATATACAGAAAAGAATTGAAATCAAAACTAACAACCATACACCAATGTTCATAGCAGCATTGTGCAAAATAGCCGAAAGGTGAAAACTACCCAAATATCCATCAACAGATGAATCTACATACAATATTACTCAGGTTTAAAGAGAAAGGAAATTCTGCCATATGCTGCAGCACATGAACAGAAAAGATACTATGCTAAGTGAAATGAGCCAGTCACAAAAGAACAAATATTATATGATGCCACTTATGTGAGGTACCTAGAATAGGTACATTTTAGAGACAGAAAGTAGAACGGTGATTATCGAGGGCTATGGAATTAGGGAATAGGAAGTCATTTTTTAGTGAGTACAGAGCTTCAGTCTGGGATGATGACAAAGTTCTGGAGACAGATGGTGGCTAATAGTTGCAAAACAGTATAAATGTACTAAATGCCACTGAATTGTACACTTAAAAATGGTTAAAATGGTAAATTTTATGCTAAATATATTTTAGTATGATATTCTAAAGGTCTCATTTCTTCTGAGGACAGTCTTATCTGTCAGTCCTTCCATCTCCTTAACACTTTTGGTTATTCTTCTTGGGAATGTCTTTAATTACACTGTATTTCTTTTCCTATTTAGGTACAGTGACAAGAAAATTGTACATAGAAGAAACATAAGACTTTCATAATAAACAACCTTGCTCCAAACCCTGGTTAAGGGGGCTTAGAAAAAAGAAAGGCTGCCTAAATTGAAAGAAGTATTCATAGTGATTTAAATCAGCGTTATTCTTTCCTTTGTCATTAAAGTCATTTCAATGACAGAGGTGTAGCAACCCTGGGGTGAGGCTACACAGACCTTCCTGAGTCCTGGCCTAAAAGCCACGTGGGGTTATTTATAGCCTGGGTCCTGATGACTCAACAGAGCACTGCGGGAGGGAGCAAAGTGAAATGTTTGCCAAGCTCAGAAGTCCATGCTCCTCTGCTGCCTGTGTCCTCCCTCACAACCTGGTCTTTTCAGGCCTCTGCTTTGGTTTCCCAACTCTCTTAAAGAGATTTCCAAATCTCTCTTTAAGGGTAAGTCTGTGAACGGTATTCTGAAGCCCGTGGATGAAAGGCTTTCTATCCCATAGTCTCACCTCTGATATGTCACATCCCTTACTCATCTCCTCCCACAGTTTGGCTCCCACAGTTCAGTTCAGTTGCTCAACTGTATACCATCTACTAATCTTGGGGAACACGCCAAAAAGCTCAGAGCTTATCTATTACGTTTTCTGAGAGTGACATTTGATCTTCAGTGATCCTTCTTGAAGTGCCTCTGTGTGCATGTTATCAGACAGTTAAAAGGGCATGATCTTTCCCAAGAGACTTCTAGAGGTATGGAGGAATATGGTGAGCACTGATCAAATATAAATAAATACTTCAATACATTAATGAAATGTTAACATTATTCACAAAGCAGGGTGCTGAGTGACAGTAAAACAGGATGACATCGTTAGGAAAGGAGGAGCCTGAGGAATCTATTATCTCTTTTCTCTTTAGTGAGGGAAGAGAAAAGCTTACTGAAGATAAAACACCCAAAACTACTGAACAGCTAGCTACTGGCTCAGCTAAAGGAACAGTGAGCTGTGAACGGAAGGGGGAGCTGCCACGTATCTAGGTTCAAGGCCAGGAGTGGGCTGATCCAGTGAACAAATGAATACAAAGGAAAGAAACAGGTGAAAAAGCAGAAACTGCTTTAGCTAGCTAACCTTGAGATTTCCACACCAATTAGGGTAGGTGCTGCTTTGAATCCAGAATGAAACTATTAGTTACAACAACTAGACTAAAGTTCAGAAAGCCCATCAACAGTGATTCTGCTTTCGTTCCTGCTTTGCTGGTTACAGAAGTTTCTAGCCACAGAAAGCAATCTAGACTCGGTGATAAATTTTACAGGATTTATATAACTATGAAGCTTACATCAGAATTCATCTCACTGGCTAGATTGGTTCATTTGCTAAAAGCTGTTTTAACAACAAATATCCCCCAGAGACATTCACTTTAATGCCTTCTTGTGTATCAGAAATCAAAGTCTGTAACCAGGCCCCTTTATGTGGGGATGATCATGGACAGGTTTGCAAGTGTGTGAATATGAGGTGTGGGTCTGTGGATGTATAAAGGGGTAGGACAGTGGGCAAGAGAAGATCAAATAAGGAATTATGGATAAGAAGGGATGTGTTCCTCCAACTATACACAAATTGAATGGACTGGAACATCATAAACTTTTATAATGAAATCTGTTTTTAATCTCATCAGTAACATAAGCCCAGTCTACATATCACAAAAGGAAGTTTCTCAAGCAAGTAGAGGCTTTTAGCAAAGAGGCAGGAATTTTTACAGTGTAACACTGGGTGGGGGCAGAAATGCTCAGCTGTGTAATGTAATAAGTGCCACGAGAAACTTGGCTGCTTTGAGTTACAGTGGATGTTACTCAGCCCATGGTATCTCACACTTAAAGTACAAGCCTTGGGGTTTGCAGTATGCAAGTGCTATAATGATCAACACAGCGGAGGCCAGGTGTACTATAACCTGGCCTTTCCTTGATTTCTGGTGCCTGAGTTTACCTATCTAAATATTCCTTTCTAGGCATCTCATACTTTCCATTTCAATCCAAAATTCCATCCCATTCTTGAACCTTAACGAATTCTATTTTTCTAATAATGTTTTCTACTCCTATCAAAAATTTTGAGGTTCAATCATTCTCTCCAAAATTTAGTGTTTTTCCTCGCTCAATGCTAAAACATAATATTGTACACAGGCCCTGTAAATATCTTCTAACTGATTTACTTTACTTCTACACTAGAGTATACAGAGCCAAGAGAATTAGCTGTGGGAAGGCTCTGTGCTTAACATCTGATTCAAAGTGAATTATGCTGCATTTCCCCTTTACATATGTAGTGAATAGGCAACAATATTGCAAGGTTTTCTAAACACTACATTATCTTATTAGCCTATCCATTTAGAACTTTATCTTACTTTCTATATTGTACTGTGGCACTGCAGGATGAAATGTTTTTCTCTACAACTGCCCTTCCTGCAGCATACCTGCAACCTCCAGTCAATAAACATTGAAGAGCTATATTTTTCTTCTGGTTTAATGTCTGTTCCATTAAATGGATACCGATTTTAGGGAACTTGGAGGGAATCTGAAAAATGTAAAGCCAAATCTCAACAGGAAGTTGCACTATCCACAAAGATATGCAGAGGACTGTGATACTTGTACAGACGGTGATTCCATAGTCCATTTTCCCAGCCTCCTCTACCCATGTCCAGCCAAACACAAGCTACCATGAACAAGGATGCCTCTGCTCTTTTTGATGGTGCTTTCAACTGTGAGTGTGTTTTCAATTGTCACAATGATGGGGGTGGAAGTGTCACTGACATTTAATAGGTGGAGGTCGGGGTGTTAAAATATCCAGAAATGAAAGGAATAGTCTTGTATTAAGGAAATGTGTGCTGCTTAAAATGCCAATGGTGCATCTGATGAGATAAAACTATAAGGCCATGAAGGAGGTGCTTTCTGGGGAGAAATTATTTCTTTACAAGAAAGACTATTCAAGTCAGTGGCACTTCGGGAAATGTACAGATATTTAAATCTTCTAGTATTAGGAAGATGTCAAACTCACAGTGGTGGATGCAAGTTTTCTAAAAGTGAAACTTTTCCTGAAAAGCTGTAATTTTATCATTGACAATAAATACTATCAGTTGTATTCTTTGAAGTGATAGGCTCACTGTTTACTTTTGAGGAAATGACTGCCAAATATCCAAATCCAAATAACCCTAGTTTCTCTTATCAGATGCTCTTTCAAGTTCAGTATTACAATGTCTTTCCTTGAGACAACTATCACATACTACGCAGCCGGACTGCTTTATGTGTACATCTCATTTTGTAAGACAGAATATTAAGAAGATATACACTCCAGGGTTGAGTTTAAGAAAATAATTGTTACTGCTTATCAAGGACACTCTTAAGTAGCACTGGCATTTCTTTTAAGTGAAAATGCTATGGTGGTCAAGAATACAGTGACTACTACTACAGTTTGGTGCCACTGCCTGGATCTGTGCTAACTAAGGCATGAGCAGTTTTTACAAAACCCACCGTTTTTGTACCATTGGTGCAAATGTCACCACGTGAAAAAAGTAGAAATGTTTTAGTATCACTATGAAAATGTTTGACTCTACTGGATTCCTCAAAGGGTCTTGAGGATCCCCCCTCCTCCCAACCTCTCCATGGCCCCCAGGTCCACTCACAGCACTTTGAGAATCACAGACCTGCTGCAATACATGTTTTAAAAATTTAATTTGTAATCAAACCTTTTTAAAAACCTTAAGATTTTCTTACAAAGAAGGAAAATTCTAAGCCCAGATGATTTCAAAATGAATTCTATGCCAGGCATGGTGGCTCACTCCTGTAATCCTAGCACTTTGGGAGGCCAAGGTGTACCGATCGCTTAAGTTCAGGAGTCCGAGACCAGTCTGGCCAACATGGTGAAACCTCATCTCCACTAAAAATGCCAAAATAGCTGGGAGTGGTGGCTGGTGCCTGTAATCCCAGCTACTCAGGAGGCTGAGGCAGGAGAATTGCTTGAACTTGGGAGGTGGAGGTTGCAATGAGCAGAGACTGTGCCACTGCTCTCCAGCCTGGGCGACAGAGTGAGACCCCCCGACCACCCTCAAAAAAGAATTCTATCAAACAAGAATAAATAATTCCATCCTTTCACAAACTCTTTCAAAAAAGAGCAGAGAAAAAGAAAAAAAAAACTTCCCAAATCATTTTATGAGGTTAGCATATCTCTAACACAGAAATCTGACAAAGATAGTACAAAAAATATTACTTTCTTTTGGTCTTTTCAGACCAATATGCCTGATGAACACAGATACGTAAAAACCTTTAACACAATATTAGCTAATAAAATCTATCTATCTATCTATCTATCTATCTATCTATCTATCTATCTATCTATCTAATCAACCAACCAATCAAACACACTAGGATAATATATCATGGCCAAGTGGCATTTACCATAGGAATGCAAGGGTAACATTAGAAAAAAAGTCAATCACATAATTCACCACATTAAGAGAATGAAAAAAAGTCATATATTAATACTGTTAACACGAGAAATGCATTTGACAAAATTCAACACCCATTCCTGACAGACACTCTTAGTAAACTAGAAAACATTTCTATTCACCACCAGCAATGGATGACCTAGCCAGTTTAAGGCAAGGAAAAAATGATATTATTCATTGACAGATGATTGATTACATAGAAAACCTTACAAACTTTACAGAAATACTGCTAGAACTAATAAATAAATGTAGCAAAGTTGCAGTCATCATGGTCCATAAACAAAATACAATCATATTTTTATATACTAGAAATACATAACTGGAAAATGAAATTTTAAAAAGCAATACAACTTGACCGGGTACAGTGGCCCACGCCTGTAATCCCAGCACTTTGGGAGGCTAAGGTGGGCAGATCACAAGGTCACAGTTTGAGACCAGCCTGGACAATATGGTGAAACCACATCTCTACTAAAAATACAAAAATTGGCCAGGAGTGGTGGCAGGCGCCTGTAGTCCCAGCTACTCATGAGGCTGAGGCAGGAGAATCACTTGAACCTGGGAGGCAGAGGTTGCAGTGAGCCGAGATCATGCCACTGCACTCCAGCCTGGGCAACAGAGAGAGACTCTGTCTCAAAAAAAAAAAAAAAAAAAAG